>NC_081569.1:32093176-32093832 GCF_022355385.1 Mustela nigripes | reverse complement strand
TGTCGCTCTCGGCCCGCATGAACGACCCGCAGACGAGGTGAGTGGCAAGCTTCTTTTTTAATAATGGCGGCCACCGCAAACCAAGCACACAGCGATATTTATGCACGCGCGTTCACCCCCCCCCTCGCCCAATCACAATGCCGCGCACGCAGCGTCCTCGTGACACTCTTATGTAACCATACAGGACTCTATTGTTCTCTAGCGGTGATCATGCGTTTCTCTCTTGGCTCCTGGTGCTGCTCATGCGTCAGCCACGAGTGCACCCACATCCTCCTAAACCAATCATTCTTAATTCCTCAATCTACAGGCACTGCCGTCTAGGTGACTCCTTGCATCTGCTGAATGGCTCTCCACAGCTCCCCCTTTTTTATTGTTTATATGGCAGGGATCGTGCCTGTCTTAGGTTGCCAATCCTCAGCACACATGCTTACCCGTCATTGGGTACTCCCCCTGGCCGAGGAGCCCCTGTCTTAGGTTGCTATGGTGAGGGATCAGTCTTACCCGTCTTTGACTACCGATGCAGCATATAAGCCATATCTGGGGGGAGGTACCAGCCTCTAGAGCCATCATAGCTTGAACCAAAACTTGTTGCTGCCGTCGTGCAACTCTACAGATGCATCTTAGTAGGAGCACTTGAGCCAGAATCATTAATATAA
>NC_081569.1:31975284-32088176 GCF_022355385.1 Mustela nigripes | reverse complement strand
AAAAAAAAAAAAAGAATACTGAAAGTCAGATGATACATCCAGAAAAAAAAAAAAATCACTTGGGGCTTTTGGTTAAAATTTAAAACTCCAGGACTGCTTTTCCCTCCCAAGGTTTTCTGCATCTGTCCATTCGGGCCTGAAAATGTGCATTTTACAACATCAAACACATTTTCGAGAGGGTGGATTAAATTATATTTAAATTATCGGCTGTTCCACGCTCTACAGGAGGCCAGAATTAAGCCAATTCTAGAAATCTGTTGCCCCAAGTGAAGAGAATGGGTGTGGCATCTCTCTCTTTGTCTGAAATACACGTATTACAGAGTCGAAGCTTTCATACAAATACCAAGAGGCCAGAGGAAAAACCCTTGCACAATCTCCTGGGGAGAATATCCAGGAGAAATTCCAGAATTCTTCAAAAGTCAAGTGATCCATACATTTTCTAGAGTTAATACATTTCAGGGATGAGTGGCTTGATTTCCATCCTTCCAACAGGACAAGTACCTCCTGGTCTTGGGGCCTTTGCATATATGCCACATCAACCCAAAACACCAGCCCCACAACATGCTGGCAAAGTTGGTCCTTTTTTACCCATCAAAGCTTTCCTCAGATGTCAGCTTCTCTGAGTGGCCATCCAATCTCCCCTGCCCTGTGCCTTCCACCTCCATTTCTCCACCAAGCTTATTTCCTTTAGCATACTCACCACTACCTGAACTCATCCCTTTTCCCACTGACCATCAGCACATTTCCTCCACACAAGTGAGGTGTGTTTTCCTCACGTCTCTTATCCCCAGCCCCTAAAACATCGATATATATATATCACATAAGAAATATCCACAGAATGATTTAACAACGCACCCGTGTATAGCAATCTCTTTCTTACAACGAACACGTTTGCCGTGTGATAGGTGAAACGTAACCAAGTCAAGGGGGAAATAGACCTTATGGTAACAAATTTTATTTTCTTTCTCCAACACAGTTTAAGAAAACTAGACATTGCTGTAAGTTGGAAGAACATCTGAGTTTAGAAATGGGTCTTAGCCTTTTCGTCCATGATGGGTTTGTTGGCTAGAAAATCAGAGGCTGGCATTCAACTAATAAGTTATAAAGTGTCATCATACAGTGTTAATAGGTGTTTCATATAGTGCCGTGGCCAAAACAAATTTGGGACACAATAGAGCCACACAAAGGGTTTATCCAACACATGTGACCACTCCGTTCTCCTCCGCCTTGCCTTCCTTAGAACTTCTCACGTGAGCTGGGTTCCACAACAAGCACTTTGAGAAAGACTGCAGCAGACCAAATATTCGGACCACTTGGTACTCAAATGATTTCTAAAACTTCCCACTTCTCATTCTAATCCACAGTGACAAATTCGCTTCTCTCTAAAAACTGAGCAATGGGAAGTGAAAGTCTTAAGATGAGCAGAGGAAGGTGAAGTTGACTACGTGGCCTCATTCACATACATTCAGGTTTTATCGCAACTGTGGCCTCTGAGAAATTTGGGGGTAGCGTTTCTCAAGCAGGGGGAGGAAGAAGAGGGACATCCCACTGGGAGTCTGTCACCCCTTTTGAGGCAGTGCCATGCAAGCAGTTACTACCAATGAAGTGTGGTGTATCTCAGGGGCGAATTGAGACACTCAAAAAACTCAAAAAAGCGCCACTGAGAGCCGCTACATGAAAAGACACCTTCCCAGTGAGGTCTTCAGCTCATCCAAAGCCAGCCTTTTTGACTTTCTGGCATGGCTTAAGCAAAACTCTAGCCCCAGTACTCTTAATACCTAAGGGTAATTAATGTATGTGAACACAGTTCCCACATCTAGAAGCTTCCAAATCAGTATATTGAAAACTGTTCTCAAATTTTAACTTGTAACACTGTCCAAAAGTATACCATGGGACTAAGTTTACCAAACATCTAAAAACATTATGAATCACGGCTCCTATTTTGTGGATCTAACATTTCTTTTTCCATTGTGAAGTGCGGCAGAAAAGCCACATAACCAAAAATCAAATAATTTAAATGTCCTTCAAATGAATTACCTATTGTCTTTCAATTATTTCTGAGCTAAACAAAGAACATTATTTTACTCTCTTTAAGAGATATTTAAAAACTTCATGTCTTTGGCATTACTAGAATAGGGTATTTAAACTTTGCACTTCTCAGCATAAAATTGCAGTCACAGCAAATTGAAATGGGAGCCCACAGACCCTGCTGGGGTAAAATTCCTCTAACTAATGTTGCCAAAAACTAAATTTTGTCATGAAGCTGGCAATTAATGTACCAAAAATTTACCAGCCCATATAATGCTATCAGTCTACCTTCCCTAGAGGAAATAAACAGATAATAAAACTAATGAAATCATATTTCTTGACCACTCTCATCCCATATAAATTTTTACTTGTCCTTAGAGGATAGGACAATGAACTATTCACAAGGCCATTTGAGTTTCTGGGCCTGTTAACCATAGAGGAGTATTCTAAGATGCGGGGGGTTCCCAAGTCAGCAAAGAAGATCCTGCTTTGTGATGGACAGCCCCTTGAGTCATTAGCAAGTGCAGACCAGGGGTTGATGGGCCTCTGTTAAAAACTGGTTTGCATCAGCATTTCTGTACTCTCCAAAAACACCATGAAATACTAAAATTTAACTCCCAATGCAAAAGATGAGAAATTGCTCAGTCTCATGCAGAGTAGAAAGCAAGCGGCTACATCCTTAGGTGGTAGGTCATTGAAAATTCGGTCAATCACAGCAAGCTGATAGGCCCAGTGCCTTCTGGAATTCGTGAGGAAAGCATCTCTTCAAGGGCCTGGGGCCCTTCTGCATTAGAATCACCTGAGTACTTGCTCAGATTCAGGGCAAATCTCCTCTAAAAGACCTACATTTTATACAACAAATGCAGAATCTCCTGACGCTGCCTGGAAATCTGCATTTGTCACAAACCCGCCAAGGGTTTCTGATTCACGGTAAAGCTTGAGAATCACTACAGTTGACCAACCCCTTAACAAGGTCTTAGCATCCCCTGCACATGAACTCTAACATCTGCAACATGTTTAAAAGGTTGAAGTGACATCAAATGTACAACATCCCCAAATATCGTGATGCCATTTAAAAGGTTTAAAAGGTGACAGATGAACCCAGCCAACTGGGCTTAAGTCAGCCAACTCCTGCACACAACACATTTGACCCATACCATACAATACGGTGCAGCATCAAACTGGCTACAAGAAAACAGAAAAAAAAAAAAAACACAACATGGACACCCAACCATGTGGGTGTTCCCATGACATGAGAATTGGCACTATAAGGCAGAATGGACTTGTGGGAAAAAGGACTCTTTTCTATTCATTCCCTTCACTAGGTGGGGAAAGGAAGAAGACCCTTCCCCAAATTAGGTGTCTCCCTTCTGGAATGCTTCGCCTGTCCCCAGAGCTCCCACAGACCCAACTTCCTCTGATTCAGGTTCCTTACACTGATCTTTCTGGCTCATTCTCCCACTGTGGAGCTCTTGGGAGAGGCTGAAGCCAGTTCCATTTTCAAAGGGTAATACTACAAGGGTCGTGAAGCTTCATTCAAGTGTTTAACAGTCAAACTACAAGGGCAGCATGTTTCATCTAACTGTTTAAATAGGATTGAAAAACCCATTTTAAATAAATTTAAAACTTAATGAAATATTAAGAATCTGCCCAAACAAGGACTTACTTGAACCCATCTTCCCCTTTTAAAATAATATAAAATCAGTGCACATCTAGAGAAATGTCCCCAGTTCAATACCTTATTGACAAGAACCCACTCAAAAATGCCAAGACATCAGCCACTGTAGCTATTTCAGACCGCTGGAAACTGGTTCCCTGTGGCTGGCTTAGGGAGGCTAGGACGGGGTAGCTTAAGGCTGACATCTGGCCCGAAAAGTTTACGGTCTGTTTCTTTTTTATGTAATTCTGGTTTTATTTTTATATCTGGTTTTTTGTAATTTATGTAATTCTGGTTTGGGAATCTGATATGGAACAGCTGAGAAATAAATTATGTTGCTGAGGCTGAAGACGAGGCACAGAAGGGTGGCTCCAGCTATCTCAGGGAAATACAGGGGCCTGGCATGTGCCAGGAGCCATTCCTTCCTCAGAGTCTTGTCCAGAAGGATGGCTTCCATCTGCATGTGAGTGGCCAGAATCACACACACAAAACAGCTGGTGACTGTGACCTATGACAAACACAGAAAAGGCCACCAAGATCAGCAACGAAAAAGGAATGGCCTGTTGATTCTATACTGTGGCGTGTAGGCTCGACATATTATCCTGGGTGAAGGAAGCCAGGCACAAAAGACCACGTACTGTTGGATTCCGTCTATATCAAATATCCAGAAAAGGCAAATGCACAGACACAGGTAGATTCGTGGTTGCTTCAGACCGGGTGTAGGAATCGGGACTAACAGGACACAGGCGTGAGGGATCTTACTGGGGCGAAGGTCATGTTCTAAAACTCATGTATGCGGATGGTTGTACAATTAGGTAAGTCTGCTGAAAGTATCATGGAATTGTATACTTAAAATTAGGGAATTCTTTGGTATGGAAAGTATGCCTCAATACATTTATTTTTAAAATGCAGTGTGAGGAAAAATAAAAAAGGCCATTGAGCAAAGCAAGTCCATGTTTCAAACACCTTATCCACCAGCCCTGTGTTTCACAGGAAGAGGTCTGGCCTCACGTTCTGCCAAAGTTCACCTCTGCAGGGCCAGCATTCCTCAGCTCCGATTCTGACTTCAGTGCCAAAGGAGAGGCCAGCCAGACTTACAAGGTGGGTCCCCTACCGCCGGTTAATCCCACACATGACAGGGGGTTCTTCCTCCCCATGACCTGCAGGACCCTGGCTGGCCGGCAGAGGGGGCAAGGGTGGGGGTGGGCAGGGACGCGCTGAGTTGGTGCTGGTGAGGAAAGGAGTCCACTGTCCAGGGCCCAAGGACTGCGTGTGGGACAACCCTCCAAAACCAGAAGATGAGAAGACAGCACGTGTCATGGACTGACTTGCATCTCCCTCTCCTCAGTTCTGAAGGTCGAGGTCCCAACCTCAGGTATCTCAGAATGTGGCCGTATTTGGGAATAGGATCTTTTAAGAGACAATTACATTAAAATGAGGTCACTAGATTGGACCCATGGCGATCTTCGAAGAAGAGGAGGTGGGGGCCTGGGCAGGCACCTACACAGAGGAAAGACCACATGAGGCGAGACAGAGAAGAAAGTCATCTGCAGGCCAGGGAGAGAAGCTCGGAAGAGCCCAACCCCACCCCGACCTTGGTCTCAGCTTCCTGGCCTCCAAAATCATGAGAAAATGCATTTCTGTGGTATGAGCCCCAAGGTCTGTGACCCTTTGTTACAGCCATCCTAGCACCCAGATACAACACAAGAGTTCAAAAAGGATTCTTTCAGTAAAAAGAGAGAGAGAGGTCATACCTCCAGGTCTTACCCCAGAGTAAGTATTCAATAACTGTGTCCCGGTAAGGGAGTGGCCTGGGCACCTGCAGTCCAGAGCAGAAGCAGAGTCAGGAATGGGAGTGTGGGAGCGAAAGCCCTCTTGGGTGGGTGGTCTGTGAGCCCCTTAGGGCAGGAGCTGCCGGCCCCTCGGGCTGTGTCCGCTGGGGAAGAAGGTGTGCCGGGTTGAGCTCCCCCAGCCTTCCTCAGGCTATACTCAGGGCTGGTAGGATTGCCAAATCCATTTGGGATGTGGCAAAGTGCTTCTTGTCCAGCAGAGAGCCATGCTCTCCAAGGACACACATCCAAGCAGAGAGAGGTGACAACTGAGCTCCGGAGGCACGGACCCGTCTCCACCAGAGCAGGAGATCCAAAGAGAGAAAACACCATGGGCACAGGATGTATCTGAGGTGTGACTGCGGCAAGAAAAGTGATCTCAAACAATAAGAGACTCTTAATCTCACTAAACAAACGGAGTGTTGCTGGGGGGAGGGGGGCAAGGGAAAGAGTGTGGGGTTGTGGACATTGGGGAGGGTATGTGCTATGGTGAGTGCTGTGAAGTGTGTAAACCTGGCGATTCATAGACCTGTACCGCTGGGGCTGATAATACATTATATGTTAATAAAAAATAAAAAATTAAGAAAAAAACTTTTCAAATGCCTTTATATTAGATATCATAACTTTGGAAAAATAAAAGAATATGATTCTTGGGGGAAAAAAAAGGAAAAAGAAAAGTGATCTCAGCCCTCCCGCCCATCAGGATGTGCAAGATCTTTCTCTGAGCTGGCCCTTACCAGTCAGCACCTTGACCCACACAGGAGAGGGAGGCCCACGTCTGGCAGACCCCATGAGTGCAAGACAGAGAACTTTCCAAATCCCTTGTTGGTGATCTGTCATTAACAATTGTCTGGCAAACGATCCTTCATAGGGGTGTCTTTCTGCTCTGCACCCCGAGGCCCACGAGGATAGGACTAAAGGCGAATGAATGAAACATTATTAAGAAACCAGGGCATTGGCAAAACAAGGCCCAGGGCGACCTTGCCCGCAGCCCCCAGACTTCAGATACAACCCCTGCTTCATCTAGGTGGGGCTGGGAGGTGGACATGGCTCCTGCAGGCAGGTTCCGGTCCCATGGCCCTATCTCCCTTCTTTTTGGGGGGAACCTGCCCTCCCAGCCTTTTGGTCTTTGCAATGCCTCCTGGTAGGAGAGAGTAAGTCAAAGAGGTGAAGGTCTTCTCAGAATCAATGAAGCAAATGTGGCCATGTCTCAGGTGGGAGGAGATGGAAAATCACTGGGCAAAATGGGCTTGGGGAGAACCAAGCTCCCTGCCCACCATTCAAGAACAGGGACTGACCCTTGGATGCCCATGACAGCCTATCTAAGGAACACTGGTTCCCAGGACTCATCAACCTCACCAGAAGTGGCACTCAAGGGTGCCTCGTCCAGCCAGTGCCCACCCCGCTTCCCTAGACAGGAAGGGAAGGCCCCTCCCCCACTACATTAGTTCTCTCACTGTCATGAGCTCAGGTTCCCCTGGAGAGTCCCGCAGCCTGACACAGTGCTGGGCCCCCAGCCCTAAGCTTCTGGTGTTGGATGTCTGGGCAGGGGCCTGAGAATTTGCATGTTCCCAGATGATGCAGAAAATGCAGTCAGGGAGCCGTACCTGAGAACCACTGCTCTCTACCAGGCCTCCTGGCCCCACTGCGCCCACCTGAATGAGACAGACACTCTCCCCTCCTTAGCACGGTTCCCGCCATCTGGTTGCCTCAGAGCCAACTGCATTGTCTGCCCTGTTCTTCTCCAGGGCTGTCCTCAGAGTCTGTTCAACAATGGGATTTCATGTTCTGGGTAAGAAAGGCACTCCCGGGGCCCCACAGCCCATAGGAGTGGCTCAGCATCCTAGACCCACCTGCTCTCCCCCACCCTCCCCTGCCATCTGCCGGCTGCATACAACCGGCCTCCAGTTCCACTCCCCCTGGCCTGCTCCTAAACAAGCTCCTGAGGAATTCTGCTCTCCCTGACCCTGCTTCCCCTTCACACTGCACACACTGGCATCTGTCTCTGGGTTGGAGGACCCCGGGCCACAGGCCCACCCCCCGCCACACACACACTCACTGATGTAGTCGAAGCGACAGGGTGCCAGGCGCTCTGGCAGGTGTGTGGAGTAGAAGAGGCCAGGAGGGTCATGGCCATGTGCGTCTGGTGGTTCAAGATGGCTTTGTTCTGTGCCCCCTCCCCAGGCAGCAGGAACAGCTGGGGGTAGTTAAGGAAGCAGGAGGTCTTGTGGGAGGCCCTCAAGGCATCTCTGTGCACATGTGTGGACGCCGCCGCAGGCCAAGGCCTTCATGCCTCAGGTCGGTGGCTTGGAAAGGGATGTCTCAGAGACTGGGGGAGCAGAATTCCCATCCTGACTGTGATCATCCGAGACCCAGGGCAACTGTATTTTCATCCTCCAAATGCTCATGAAGACTTTTGGGTTATTTAGGAAAGAAATGAAGGAAAAGAAAAACCCTAGCAGACCTATTGCTACTCTACTGTCTGGGGGTAAAGGGTAAGTATAGTAAAAGTGGTCTATTCACCCTTGAACTCACCTCCCACCAGCACGTCGCCTGCTTTCATGTTCCTAATTACAGCTTTAAGGCCCAGAAATCCCTGGAAGGCCTTCTGAGTCATCAAAAAATGTACTAATTACGGTCAGGATGCTGTGTAAGAGTTAAGCATCGTTTTTGTATTATCTTTGTGAAAAGTGACAGCAGCGGCCACTAACCTGGATCACAGGGCCAGCCCCTTTCTTGCGTGATTTCATCAGCCCTGCCTCAACAATTACCATGAGGCAGACTCTAGCTTCCCATTTTGCCAATGAGGAAGCCAGGCCAGAGGGTGACATGCAAACCGCGAATGAGCAGGGACCTCGGGATCTGGATCCAGGCAGGCTGATTCCAGAACCTGTGTCCGCATCATTGTGATTCAGGATGAGACCTCCCCGCCCCACTGCCCACCATCTACCACAGCCAGGCACCAGGAGCACACCGTGTCCGTAATGTGGACCTCTGCTGTGTGATTTGGGGGGGCGTGGGACCAGCCTGTTCTCTGCTCCGGTTTCCTGTGCGTGTTCTCTGTCCTCCGGGAAGAATCAGGGGAATCTCCCCCGGGCCCACACAGGTGGAGCCTGCTCTGACCCTCCCTGTTCTGTCCCTGCTTCAGGCATCAAACCTCAGGCTGCCCTGGGAGAGGAAATCCACTCACTGGATGCAGGCCACGTTCCAGACATGGCTGAGCCCTTCAGATCTGCGGATTAAATGAACCCTCTCCATCCCCTGTGCAGGATGTTGGCCTCATTTACAGATGAGGAAACCGAGGCTCAGAGAGGTTATGTGGATTGCCTAAGGTCACACAGCCAGTGAGGAGTGGGACTGGGATTTGAAATCAGGTCCATCTAATGTGAGAGTGACTGGACTCTCCCCCTTCTTGTGCCCCTCCCACACCCTCTTCCTGTTCTCTTACCTGTGCTATGCCTAATCCCCAGCTATCCTAAGACCCCCATTCATACTTTTTCCTTTGCTACTAGTATGTTAATTGATGATAATACATAATGGGTTTATTGGACACTTGTCACCGGCTAGCATTTTATATGTTCTCTCAAGAAATCATTCCCACAGACTGATGGACTGAGGTGTTACTACCATGCCTATTTTACAGCTGAGAGAAACTGAGGCACAGAGACAGTACATAACTTGTCAACATCCTACAGTGAGTACATATTAGAGATCTGCCTCCAGAGGCAGCTCTCCTGGTCCCTCCACTAAACCCCAGGCTGCCTCCCCTTTGCAGCCCTCCATGATTACTTCTGAGCCCCGAGTCAGTGCTGGCCACTGATGCATCGCCTGTGGTCTGTCACAGCGTCTATGTTCCTTCTGTCTCCTAACTACTCTGTACCGCTAGTAAGGAAGTTCTCGACTCCCGTGTGCCTTGCAGTGACTAGCATGGCGCTCTGACCCCCAGGAGCTCAGGAAACGGCAGGGTCCTGGCAATGCCAACAGGCAGGGAAAAGACGGAGCCTGGCTCTTACCCTGTAGAAGATGGGAAGGGAGTCCGAGGTGTAGGGATTAGCAAAGGTGAGGACACGAAGCATCTTACAGAGCCCGGACTTCTGGATTTCAAGAAACCTAGACCAGGAAAGGAAAAGGGGGAAGAAATGGGAATGAAAACAGTTTCAGTAAGTGACACACGCGCATGCACATTATGCATAACCGAGGGCAAGTCATCAACAGAAAGAAGGCAAGTCTCTTGGGCAACCTTCCTCTTGAGGCCAGCAGCTTCTCCACTGGCCTCGCCTACTTCTCCTGCCACGATAGCTGCATGTGGAACGGCCTCGGGGGAAACCATCTCCTGGGGCTGCCTCATGAGAAGCAATGGTGTCCAAAGAAGCCAGAAAGGAGGTACTGGGCTGGGAAGGCCCTTCAAGAGGCAAGTTATCTAAATGCCAAAGAGTCTTTTCGAAGTCTAGTAACAACAGGATAGGAAGACATGTGGGGCGTGGGCGGCCCCCAGGCACAGGCCCCTGGGGCGAGCACGTCTGGGAAAGACAAGATGTCTGACTAGTCAGAGCTGCCCAGGTGACCTCTGTGCAGAAGCCCTGGCTTCAGGGAAGTGTTGAGTGACTTGGAGATGTTCTGGAATCCTTAGTGCCGCACCCAGGGACACTGGCCTAGGGAAACTGAGTAAATGTGGCCTTTCCTCCTCTACTTCATCAACCCCCCTCCAGTCCAAAGATGAAGCAAACCTTAAAATGAGTGGTGCTGACTGTGGTAGAGAGGGCCAGGCCTCCCAGACGGAGGCTGACAGGGCCTCAGCTGGCTTGGGCCCCGCTGGGGTGGGGCCGGCAGCCCAGGGTGAGGGGAGTGGGGCAGCCCAGATGGCAGGCTGGGTACCAGGAGGACAGGCGAGGAGCAGGGAGATCTCCGCACTGGGCTCGGGTTAGGGGTGCTCAGGCCCCAGGCCACGGTACAGGGCAGGTCCCTGCTTCAATACCACAGTGTAGCTGGGTCCTCTCTCTGTGCCCACAGGGGTCCCCACAAAGATGGTGCGCAGAGTCAGGGTGCCAAGACTGGTGGGATGGCTGCCCTGGGGTAGTGAGTCAGACCAGGGAGGCCCTTCCGGACAGTCCTGCCCCTCAGCACACTCTCCAGAGGGGATGGAATCCATGTCCCACCACCGCTCCCCTCCCTTGTTCCCCAGACACCCTGTCCCAGCCCACAGCCTGCCCTTTTCCCCACCAAACACAACCTGAGGCTCCACCCAGCCCAGGCCCTTGGTCCCTGGCCAGGTCACTCCTGTCCCCACTGCCAGTGCAGTCACCTGACTTCAAAGCCCTCTGCTCCCCATGTCCTTTGGTGTGGGACAGTGCAGAGACTCCCACATCCGCCCCCTGAGCCATCAGGGGACCCTCATGTGCCCCAGGCTGATATGTTTGTCCAGCCCTCGGGTAAGCCAAGCCTGAAGATCCCTGCTCCAGAGTAAGAGGCAGCTGCCGTGGGCCCCAGGGAAGCCCCACAGACTCCAGGGATAAACTCCAACTTTCAAGCATGTGTTCGTGTCTCTCCTTTCCTGACCCTGTCCTAAGTCAGAGAAACACAGACAAGAATGGGGTAGAGAAGCAAGAGAAGCTGAAGAAAAAGGAGGAAAAAAAATAAGGGACCTCAACTTATCATCTTCCCAAAGGAGACCCCCACCCCCGGCCTTGGAGTAAACCACCAGCCTTGGGAGAGGTGAGGCCAACACCAGGCCATGATGCACAGGCAGTGTCTGACCTGGACAGCCCGGGTTTGAGCCCTGCCTCAGTCCTCCGTGATCATGCGATCCCCAGCAGGTTAGGTAACCTCTTTGTACCCCAAAGTCCTCGCATGTAACACAGGGACCACAACTGTTCCCCCTCACGGGCTTGTTGCAAGGATTTGATAATCCATATTTGCAAGGAGTTGCTCACGTCACAGAGGAACAGATAAATGGAAGCTTTTAATAAAAGGTGTGTAGAGGGATTCATTCTCTCTCCATTCCCACCTTAGAGCTATGCTGTGCCAGGGAACAGGAGCAGGAGGGAACAGATGGGTTCTGGGAGACTTGCCTAAAGTCAGATGAGCTAATAAGAGGCAGAGCTAAGATTTACACCCAGCATGGTCTGGTTTCCAAGTTTCACACCCCCACCCCTCCTGCAGGCTGAGCCAGCCTCAGACCACTACCCAGCCTTCATCCTTGCCCATACCTGTGCTGCCCCAGGGAGAAAATAGGACACGCTCCCATTGCCCCCCACAGCCAGAGCCTGTCCCAACAGCCTTCACAGCCTACCCTGGCCAACCCACTCCAACCACAAGCCCGCTCCCCCCTCTCCCAGGCATGGTCACACCATCTATCCTTTCTGGGCTCTAAGGGGCTCACTACGAAAGCACACTCTTTCTGTGACCACTTACACAGGAAGAAAGCTGGCTCTGGCTGGTGAGGGCCAAACCAATCCCCAAACCATGGATTTCCTGTGACTTGAGACAACATTTCCCCCGGCCTGGTAAAGTGCTTCCCCAGGGGCAGACAAACCAGCTTCTCCATCTGCAGAGCCAAGTCTACAGGGGGAAAAAAAAAAAAAAAGGAGAAAAAGCAGAACTGAAGAGAGCCAGCAAGAGAGAGTAAAAGGCAGAAGGGCCCCGCAGTCACAGAGAGGAGCCTCCCTCTACCAAGGGTGCAATTCCACAGTTAGCCACACAGTGTCGCCCCAGCCAGAGATTCCGGGAAGGAGAGGCAGGAGCCACAGAATCCTCCCAAGAAAGCTCTGGTTGCCCTCCTCCCCTCCAATCTCCAAAGCCCAGCCTGGTAAGCCCGTTCGTGCAAAGCCCAGTGGAGAGACAAGTTTACAGGAAGTCAGGCCTCATCTGCCGAGAGCCAGGTTGGCAGGAAGCCCTGGATTTTGGCAGAAGCTTCCACCATCCACAAGGAGAGGGTCTGTTCTAGAAGCTGATAAATCTTGTTGCAACAAAGCTGGCAGGAGGTGCAAGCAAATTCTGGAACCAGTGCTTGACCAGTGGGCCTTTGGAAATATTCTGTTGCAAAGGGGTGTGTGTGTGTGTGTGTGTGTGTGGTGCGTTTATGGCTGTTTTATTGTGTGGGTGACATCGCAGGTACACGGACATTTCCACATGCTGGCCCCTGGGTCTAGTAGCACGTTTTCATCTGGCTGAGCCCTCAGATCCCCTGACTGCCAGTGAGCCTCCTGCCTCCAGCTCTGACCTCCGAACCCCTTCCCTGGTCTGCGGGGGGGGGGGGGGGTCATAGCTCCACCCACCGCCCCGGCATGGCTCTCATGGCACAGCCCACTTTCCACCAGGGATGAAGTCATCTCTCTTCCTCACAGCACTGACCACAGGGCATTTCACCGGGCAACTATTTGTCAAAACAAAACAACATGTGGATGCCCTGGATGAGTGAATACGAGGACTTGTGATGGACAGCAAACTCTGGGTGACCGATGTCCCTAATGGAGTGAGAATGCCTTGCTGGGCTTCTGGGTGTCCAGCGGGATGAGCAGGCCAGGTCTCTGTCACCCCATCTTGCTCTGAGAGCCACAGAGAGGTCATGTGTTCCCTCATCTCCCTTCTCAAATGCTACAGAAGCAGCAGGCGGGGTTCTGGAACATTCATTTGAACTAGATTCAAGGGAGTCCACAGTGCTCTATGTGGAGACTGACCTCAAGGACAGGTGGTATAATGGAATGAACGTCACTTAGACCATGACATTCTAGTAAGCACGTGAATAAAAATCTCCCAGGACGTCTGAGGTCTGCTTCTTGCTCAGGGAAGGAGATGGCGGTTCTCTGGCACTCCTGGCCACACCATGGATTGATGGAGCCCAGGGCGGAGGGAGGGTGGGCTTACGGGAGGAGGAAGATGAGGAGAGAAATCTTGTAAAAGACTCTGAAGCCTTAGCATGATAGGACACCCAGAGACATCTCAGATGTCCTTGTTTAAGGTGAAGCCAGAAGTCCATGAAATCCGGGACCCCACGGGGCCCTGGCCCTTCTCTCCACCTGCTTCTCCTCAAGTGAATAGGGGCTGAGTCTGTCTTGGTCCAGGAGCCAGCTTTCTCGCTCCTCCGACACTGAAGACGAAAAAGGGAATGAAAACAAGAAAGGGAAGAGGACCAGGCGAGAAGGGACACCAAAGGGCCCTCTGATGGGATATCCCCCTCTGCCTCTCACCCCCTTCATTGGCATCTATTCCAACACAGGCACCCACACCAGCAGCCATGGACACACCTGGAAGCACTTCTTGGCATGGCCCTCCTGCAGAGATCACTGTCCTTCACCAGCACAGGACCGGGCCACGGCAGGGCACACGAGGCACGTCAAATCCCAGCCACTGTCAGAGACCCTCTCTAGCCACTCTTCTCCTTCCAGCTGTGCAGCTCCAGAAACTCTGAAGCCCCCTGCTGCTGCCCAGGGCCGTCTTCTCCGGCCCCCTCCCCCTGTGCAGGCTGTGTGCTCTGTCCCAACAGCCTATCCCTCCTCTCCAGCTCAGGTGTTCAACCTCCCTCAATACTCTGTCCCAGTACTGCTCTGCAGAACTTTGTGTATCAAAGCAGGTGTCATTTTGTATTACCATTATTTGCATATATTACATTCTGTACCACTATACTCTATATGCCAATTCGTCTGGTCCTTAGAGAAAATGATGACCCCATCTGAGCTTTTGGGGGTTCTACAGTTGGCTTTGACTACCACACTGGGTGCTCTCTCAGGACAAGGGCTGTGCCTCACTCCTCCTGCTATTCCCAGATCTTAATATAATGCCTGGAGTATGGTAGGCATTTAAGGAATGTTGAGTGAGTGGTTGGTTAGTTGGTTGGTTGACTGGTTTGCTGGCTGGTTGTTTGGTTGGTTGGATGGATGGATGGATGGATGGAAGGTGGATGTATGGGTGGATGAGTGGGTGGGTGGTTGAGTAGATGGATGGATGAGTGGATAGGAAGGTGGATGAATGGATGGATGGTGGGGTTGGGTGGGTAGATGGGTGGATAGATGGCTGGTTGGGTGGAAGGATGGGTGAATGGGTGGGTAGATGGATGGATAGGTGCTGGTTAGGAAGGGGGATGGTGAACGAGAAGGTGGGTGGATGAAAGGTTGGATACTAGAATAGCAACAGATGTGTCCCATAAATAAACAGAAATAATCCATTTCATTGACAAGGGAGAACTCTCCAAACACAGGCATCAAGAGATTTCTGGCCAGCCTGCTCTGCCAAATAAATGTGTCCAAAGGTAACAGGCATGCCACATCCAGAAGACCCATTTTTTATTAACAACGAGGATGGACTTCTGGCCTGATAAAAACCATCCACCCAGGTGGCTTATAGATGATTCAGGAAGCTTTAAGGGAAAAAAAAAGGCAGCTAAGCTAACTTGCACTGGGGATTCCTAGGAAAACAGGCAGCTAAGCTAAGTTGCACTGGGGATTCCTAGGAAAACAGGTTCCTATGAACCCTGGGACTGTCTCTTCAACACTCATGGAGCCTTCCATGCCTCCTCAGCCCACAGTGCTCACCTCTCTCCAATCCCAAATTCCAAAGATCTCAGCTACACAGCCAACAGGAGCTAACCAGACAGGATTATGACTCCTCCAGGGACCAGAGCTAGGTGTGTCCACACATCTGGGCCCCACACCTCCAGGCCACACTTCATCTCTCCTGGATTGTTGCTGACATCCAGGTTACTTTTATATGTGTGTCATGCCTTGTCTCACCCCAGGCAGGGCCCAGTCTCCTCCTCCCTATCATCCGTCGAAGCTCCAGCCTGGCACAGAGGCTGCACTCCAAAGAGAGTTTCTACTTGATAGGCGTCCTTGATGAAGTGGGGAGAAGGCAAGAGTAACCCAGTCCAGAGGGGGCAGACCCCTTGTCCACACAGCTGTAGGGGGGCTCTGCATTTCCAGAGACAGAGAAGAGAGTTCAGCTCCCACTCCCTCCCCAGGCTTGTTTTCGTGGGAGAATAAACCTTCATGTTGACCCTGGGTCTAGAAATGAGACGCCCTCCCACGCAAAGCAACTCCGTGCTCCCAACCGGTCTCAAGACAGGCAAGTGGAGACCAGCTGGGGCAGGTGTTCTTGATGCTCTTTAAGAATCTCTATTCTTCCATTTTTTACAGAAAACCAGCTTGTCCAGTTTGTGAAACCTGCCTGCCTTCAGTCTCACGACACCCAAGTGTCACCTGAGGAAAGGGAGAGCCACAGTCATTACAGACAAGGTACAGAAGCTTCCCTGCCCCTCCTTTTCCTCCTGGGGCGGGGGCACAGTGGTTCAATGGGGAGCCTCCGCCCGGCTCCCTGGAACTGAGGATGGGGTTAGAGGATTGGGTGCAACCTGGCAGCCTCCCATGAACCCTTTCCTAAGCCACCCCTGAGAGCCCCCAGCCCGGCCAGCACCCAGCACCCCGGCCCCATCCAGACAGGGCTGTCCCCCCAACACTACCATTGGAAGAGGTTCCCTAAATCATTTAGGGAAGCAGAAATGTGGGCAGTTGGCTTTTACAAGAGCTTAGTAAAGCTCACACTCCAATGAGCTTTCTTGAGTGGGAGGGAGAAACCAGAGGGAATGAGAGCCAGGCATGTGCGTGAGACTCACAGCCACGGGGCTTTCCCGGGGACACGACGGACACCTGAATGTCATCAGCCAGCGAGTGCATGCGTCTAGACATGGGCCTGCTCGGTCACCGCCAGCAGACTGCCCACTTGATGGGGCACCACCTCTGGGCCAGGCGTGTGGGGCACGTTCTCTGCAACCCTCACATCCATCTCACAAGGTAGGTAGGTGTGTGGGCCCCATTTTACAGATGAGCAAACCGAGGTTCAAGAAGGCTAAACAAGTGACCCGCCCTGCAACCCGTCTAGCTTCATCATTCGTAGAGCCCAGGCCAGAAGGAAAGTGCGGGACCTCTTGTTCAAAATCATTACACATTTCAAGACAGTGACAGCAGAGCGTTAAGCCAAGTGTGGAGTCCCTCAGATGCCCCGGATGGCTGCCTGGGAAGCGGGGCTGGAGCTGAGCCCCAGGTTTCTGAGCGTCCCTTCCCTGGAGCATCCCCCACTGCCCGACTGAGGCCCATTGGCCGGGTACCTGGAGCAGCAGGAGAGGCCAGTGTGGAGAACGGTGTTCAGCACGGCCAAGGGCACGTAGTAGTCATAGAAGGTGGTGCACACCATTACATCTGGGAGGGAATAGGCCGACTATGTGATGGCTAAGCCTGGGGAGGAAAAAAACAGCCTTGGGCTGGCAGCTAGGCCGTAGCATGGCTTCTTCTGGGAAGCCCGACCCAGCCTGTGGCTGAGCCCGGCCACCACACCTGGCTTGCGCCTTGTCCCTCTACCCCCCAACACCCTCCCTCTCTTCTCTGCCTACCCCAACCCTCCCCCCAGAATGAGCCCAGCATCGCCCCAGGGCTTTACACTGGGTAACACACAATCCTGACAATCACCCCTACCACAAACCCTGCCCTTGTCCTCATTTACAGAGGACGGTGCAAGGGCACAGAGAGGGTTAGCAACCCACCTGGGGGGCACGCAGCTAGAAAGCGGCAAAGCCAAGCTTCCACCTGAGGCAGTTCAGGGACAGCCCCACTCTGATCCCCAAGCTCTGGTCCATGATGACCCCTGAGGGTGCCCAGCTTTTCTTAGTGTGCCTATGACACAGTGCATCCCTCGTGGAAAGATGGACGTTGCAGGGAGAAAGGGGCCTTGCCAAGGCGAGGAGGCATATGGTATCAGTGGGCTGGGGGACAGGCCAGCTGAGAAGTGAGTGTGAAAGGCTAGCCTTTGGCATTTCATTGCTTTAGGTTTGGGAATATGGGACAGGAGGGTTCCCGAAGGGCCCTTGGGAGACCCGTCTGCCGCAGCTTTCCTTTGAAAGAACAGACATCACCGTCCTTTTCAAAGGGAGCACGTGTGTCCAGGGACCTGGCCCAGAAGGCTTCCCCAGCGACCCTCACCAGGTCTCCTCTGGGAGAGACAGCCACAGACCTGTCCATCCAGGGCCTCGAGGGTCCAACCTATGGTCACCTGTTAAGACCCAGAGAACACCGGAATCCCAGCTCAGGGCTGACCCGGGCCTCGGCCGCACCAAGGTCAAGCTCTCCCTCTGACCCCATTGGACAGATGGGGTCGGGTCCCAGCCAGGTGGTGTTTCCCTGGGCGACAAAGGCAGAAAGAGCTAGGAATCAGCAGGCTGCCTATGGGACGTCCACTTGGAAGTGCCTCCTGGGGGATAGACTCTTCCCCAGACTGATCTGGAGTGGAAGAGTCTCCTCTGGCCCAGGATGCATTCACTCTGGGTATGTTGGTGGGGGCTGAGAGGCACGCCAAGCTCCGCAGGCGACACAGGAGCAGAGGAGCCGCAGATCCTGCCCAAAAAGGCAGTGGAAGCCAAATGACTTCTAGTAAGAAATAGACATTTGGTCTTTTCCACTGTTCCAGGCAGAGAGCATGAAAACCTGTGGAACTTCCTAAGCCAGGAGAGCAAGGAAGTTGTCTTTAGTTATGTGAATGAGGTGACTTGGAAAGTACCTGAAGCTTGGGACCTGGTTGTCAGGAGAACCAACCCTGTTACGTGAGGGTTGGAACTTCCAGCCCCACAGCCCTGAACTCTGGGAGGGGAAGGCCTATGGCCAATGATTTCATCAATCCTGATGAATGAAGTCTCCATAAAAACCCAAATGGAGGTTCAGAGAGCTTCCCGGTTGGTGACCATTTGGTGATTCAGGGAGGGGGGCGTGCTCCGAGGACACCCATGCTCCGAGCCCTTCCCCACACCCTGCCCTGCGCATCTCTTCCAACTGGCTGTTCCTGACTTTGATCCCTTATAGTCAGCTGGTAAGCGAGTGCATAAAATGTTTCCTTGACCTCTCAGAGCCAGGGTCATGGAGCCCCGGGTGTATATTCAGTCTGTAACAACCCGGATTTGTGTCTGGCATTGGCGGGGCTGGGGGCAGTCTTGGGGGACCGAACTCTTCACCTGTGGAAACGGATATGGTCCCCAGGACCGTGTCAGAAATGAGCGGAATTGTAGGACCCCCACCTGCTGTCGGAGAAATGCTTGAGGTGGTGTGGGGACCCGCCCCCCACACCCACACATACATCGTATTGATGCTCAGATCCCTTTAGAGGGCATTCCGGGGTGCAGGAAAAGAGGCAGCTTTGGATTCCAGACTAAGGAAAGTAAACATCCTCTTGAGGCCATCGGGAGTCATGGAAGGTTTCTGAGTGAGGGATTAAGACAGCCAAACCTTGCAAAATTGCATAGGATGGCCTAGAGGGAGGAACAGCTGGAAAGCAGGGAGGAAGCAGAAGCAAACACCATCCCCAGGGGACTGCGGGTTTCCACAGGATAGAAGCGAGAACAGGAAGGAGAGGTAGCTGTGGACAAAGGGGTAGGGAGCTGAGGTGGAAGCCATAGGCCCCGGTCTGGGGCCTCGGAGGAAGCCACGGTGGGAGCCCAGCATTGAAAGGCTTGCAGGGACTGAAAGGGTAAGTTCCCAGGTGAAACCTATGGGAGTGTACCAGACCCCGAGGAAGTAACAAATCCAGAAAGCCAGTGATAGGAAATGAGACAGTTCAGGTGCTGGCTGACCCAGTGGCTATGGTTTGAACCAGATGGCTGTGCCATTTACACGCCACGTGACCTGATCACTTCCCTTCATGGTGCCTCATTATTCTCACCTGTAGTGCGGGTATCATAAGAGCCGCCATCCCAGGGACTGATGTCAAGGTCAAGGACACAGCTGTGGTAATGGCTCCCCTCGGAGGCTAAGAGCCAGGCACTGTGCTGTGCACCTCACCTGCAACACTCAGCTCATCTTCGTGTCTGAAGAGGATACGATGGGGCTTAGTGAGGCTCAGAAACTCGTCCAAGGCTGAGGAGCTGAAGGCAGCTGGACCACAAACAGGTATTGCAGGATGCCGTCCCCCCCACCCCATGATGATTCTCTGGTGCTGTCTAGTGGGGGTTACCAAATGCCTGCTCTTAGCACGAGTCTGGGCAGGTGATCAAGGGCTCCGGAAGCCTCTGGACTAAGGAGTTTGAACTTCATCTGGGGTAACTGGGTCTTAAGTGGGAGGGGAGTCATGGTCAGAAGGTTTAGAGAACCCTGTGCGGGGAGGAGAGTGGGCAGGCGTGGGGGAGGGGCAGGAGACAGAGAGGAGGCTGTGGTCAGGGTGTAGGGGAGAGGTGGGAAGGTCGGAGCAAAGCCCAGGTCTGGGAGCCATCCGAGGAATATGGGGAAGAGACTCACCTGAACTAACTAATGGACAGGATGGCAGGGGCATGGGAGGGAGGGGAACCTGAGGGTCATTTACAGATTCTGCCTTGAGAGACCAGGTCAGGGTGGAACCAGGAGCCAGGTGAGGCACTACGGGAGGGGGAGTATGGATGTGCATGCTGGGGTCGTGGGGAGGGATGGGAGGGACAGTCTCAGTCACAGGGCTGGACGCAGCGTGGAGCCTGGGTTAGTGGTAGACAAGGATGGGCTTGGGAGAGCCTGGTCCAAAGGTGTTGGGGCATGGCGTGCGGTCAGCCTGATGCCGGCCTGCACGACAGCAGAGGCCCGAGGCCAGATTCTGAGCTTGCCTCTGCCAGACGACCAGCAGAGCGGGGAGCCGGCAGAAGAGAAGGAGAACGTGCCCAGTAGGCAGGAAGAGAAGCAGGAGTGATGTGATGGCGACCAGAGAAAGGGAGGTGGTTCCGGGAGCACCGAGGGGTGGGAGGTGACATGGTAAGCCTGTGTGTGTGTGTCTGTGTGTCTGTGCATGCACATCTGTGTGTGCACGTGTGTGTGTGTGTATGTGTGTGTGTGAGAGAGAGAGAGTTGTGAAGGGAGGGAGAGGAGGAAACAGGATGGAGACATGATCCTCACAGATACCCTCTTGGACAAGGGAAGACAAGGCCTTTGCTTTCATACCTGAACAGGAGCAGGAGCAGGAGGGAGAAGGGACCAGAGCAGGGATACCTGGGAACAGATGGATGCCCACCAGCTGGGGAGAGAAGCAGAGCCAGAAGGAAGGGGCCCCATAGTTGGCAGAAAAACATGGGGAGGCTCAAGGGTCAACACCCAACCTCGCCTGCTTTGGGTTCACCCCTCGGCTCACTTTGAGCACATGGCTAACTCATCAAAACTTCTCGACAAGCGGGGTTCGTGACGCCCCCTTCTCTGCCAGGCAGGAAAGAGACCCGCCCTGACGTGCGAGCTGCTCCCCGGGCCTATGACGGCAAACGGTTAAGGTTTTGGAGATCCCACAAAGTGACTGTTAAACCCCGCCAGCACAGCTCTGGACAAGGTTCCCACAAAACACTTGTCAGGAACCTGGAGGAGGCACAGACATTCCCGTGATTCTTCTGCAAGCCCATCGAGGCCTTCTGGTGGGCTCCGCTCAGGACTCCGCCTGCCGCCCAGGAGGAAACTGTGCCACTGGGAGCTGCGGGAAACACTCAGAACAGAGAAACCTGCACACCTACCTTAGGCCACCCTCACATTCAGCGCCCCCTTCTGCCAAAAGAAGCCGGAGCCTGAGGCTCAGGCTCACACCCTAACTCAGCTCTGCCTGCGCACCCCCCACCCAAGCTCGCCTCTGCGGGGGGCCACCAGGAGCCCTGTGGGCGGCTTGCCGTCTTCCATGCCTGCAACATGCACTTAGTGAGAAAGTCATCTCAGCAGGAAGTCGACGTGGGGCCCGAATCACTGCCCAATGCCGGCCAATTCTCACGAGCTTTCTGCCCAAATCCATGTTGATTTGGGCAGAAAGCTCGTGAGAATTGGCCAGAAAGCCCTGGCAAACTTGCTTCTGGCGGCGGGGGCCTTAGGGGGAGTCGCCTGGGCCCAGACTGGGGTCCCGAGTGGTGTCGCCCGAAGCCCACGGGAAAGCCCTCTAAACACTGGTTGCTCACACGGCCCCTGTCTCCTCTGAATGTTGGCTAACCCCGCCCTCTACTCAGCCCCCCAGGGAGCCTGCTTGAGCAGGGACAGGTAGGTCCTCCCACGCCCCTAGGCCCACATCCTAACCCTGGGTTGGGTTCTTATACTTCCATCTATAGAGTCTTGGCCCTGAAGCCCCCCACCCCCCCAGACTGAGAACCCCGAGCCATACCCCAGGGGACTGCCTGCCCCCCAGGAGGAAACCGTGTCATTTGGAGCTGTGCCAATCCCACAGAATAGGAGAAACTCCTTAACCCCCTGAGGCCACCGTCAACATTGGCGGCCCCTCTGCCACAAACCCAGAACCTGAAGCCCTGTCTGACTGCTGCCCTCCCCTCAGCTCCCCTGTGATCTCCCTCAGTACCCGCAGATCTCCTGGGACTCTTCCTGGGGCATATTCTGAGAACAAAGGTCATGTCAGGGCCCCAGAAACCTCTGACACTGGTTATAACAAGACTCTGGGATGTTAATGAAGTCCCAAGCCGTGGGCCATCTCAGAGTCTGTCTGCAAAGACATGGTTGGTGTGACAGAGGGTGGAGACAGAGTGCTGTCTGCACTGACATGTGCTGACAGAGGGTGGAGGAAGATGGAAAACACTAGGCTTCTCCATCATGACGGCACAAGTGGCCTAGGCCAGGCCCATGCCAGTGCCACAGAGGGCCCAGGAAGCCAGGTGCTCCATAACATTGCTGAGGGCTGAATCACACTCGTCCTGAAGCCCACACATGCCAGATCCTCCACTAACTCAGGAGAAGCCCAAATGTGCTCATGGTCTTGGCCTGAACAAGACAAGCACCTGTGTGGTATAGAACCTGCAAGATATACCCACCAGGCAGTGGGGACTGACTCAGCCAAACATGGGATTCAACCACAGACAAACGTGTTGTGGGAAACTTGAGGCTGACAGAGAAATGCGGTAGGGAACTCCTGAGGCCTTCATTGTTGGCCAATCTCACTATCATCTTTTTGTCCTTTCATGGTCAGGGCCCGGGGTCAGGCAGGATAGGTCCCAGTGTCTCCCCACTCTGCCACTGGACAAGAAGAGCCCTCTCCCCCATCATCCATCATGTGGCAGATTTGGGGTGGGGAAACTACCACCCATGGGCCAAGTGGACCTCCCCCCCACCATATTCTCCCAATCCAGTGTGTCTGGAACTTTAGTTATGGACGTTCTGTGGCTGCTCTCAAGCCACAAGGCAAGAGTGGAGTCATTGCTGGAGACACCACATGGACTGCAACACCTCACAGAAGATCTTTACAGAAGACTTTCCAGAAAAGTCTGTGTCAGTCCCCAGTCTCAGAGATCCTCAGATCATGTCCTTTCTATAAGTAGAACGTAGCACCTTCTGAGTCAAATCTAATGTCTTTACCCCCAGAGGCAAGGACTTCCATCCTTTTAGCCAGAACGCCATCTCCTTCCTCCTCTACGGACACTATGAATGGCACGTCTACAGGTCTGCAGCCCAACAGGAATTCACTGTTGTTTCCGCGGTGGTGATGCTCAGAAATGGAGGTGTGAGTGTGAATGTGTGGGGGTGAGCGTGTGTTTCCTCTTTGTTAGCCACAGTGTGCAAGAAGAATACAATACAGTAGCGTGCTTTCTGTCCCACAGGAGTGGCCACGCCATGTGTTTGCAGAGTGATCTCAGAAGGAAGCCACCTTCATAGTACAAACTTCATCTGGGAGGACTCCCAAGTCCCTTGTCCTGGACACTAGATCCCACCGAGGCTGGGGGCACATAGAGGGACAGAGACTCCCCCTGTCCATCAGGGTTTGGGGGGACGCCCACTGTTCCAGGACCAAAGGTCCCAAAACCATTCATCTGGCTGTCATGCAGCCAGGCATCTGTGAGAGAGATTGGCTCCACGCAGAAAGGACAGACCGAGACAACAAATGACAGTCTTGTGTGACAAGTGTCATGACAGAGGACACTCAGGAGGACTGGGGGTGCTAGGGAGACCAGGAATCCTCCAGGATCACCTCTGAATGCGGACCAACCCTCTCTTCTACACAGTCCTCTGTGCAGCCCACCTCAGCCCCAGCCTATCATGCCCCTAGGTCTTAACCCTAAGCCTGGGTTTGGTTCTCGGGCTTCCATCCCCAGAGGCCTGGCCCCCAAGCCATCTTGATAGGGGACCCCTGTGCCACACCCCAGGAGTTCACCTGCCACCAAGGAGGAAACTGTGCCCTTTGGAGCTGCAGAGAACCTTCAGAGCAGGAGAAACCTGCATGTACCCCAGAGGCCACCCCCATACTCAGCGGCCCCCTGGGCCACAAACCCAGATTTGACGTCTCCTTTGAACCATACCCTCTGACCAGATCCCCAGCGATCCCTCCTCAGCGCCGGCAAATAGGGCCTGCCATGCACCAAGACCCGAACCCTAACTCTAGTTTGGGTTGTCAGTCTTCCGTCCCCAGAGGCCTGGCCCCCCAATCCCTCTAGATTAGGGACCACTGAGCCATACCACAGGACTCCGTCTGCCACCCAGAAGGAAACCGAGCTGTTGGGAGCTGCGGGGAAAACACTCAGAGCGGGAGAAATCTGCTCACCCTCCTCAGGCCACCCTCACCTTCGGCGCCCCCTTTTGCCAAAAAATCCGGAGACTGAGGCTTAGGCTTACACCCTAACTTAACTCTGCCCCTGGGGAACTTACCTCTGAGGGGGGCTCTGGGACCCATGTGGCCCCAGTTCGTGATCTCTAATGGAGGCAACACACACCTAACAAGAAAGTGCTCTCAGCACAGAGCCACGAGAAGCCCAAATCCCCGCCCAATGCCGGCCCATTGTCAGGAGCTTTCTGCCCAAATCGATGTCGATTTGTGAGAATCAGCTGGAAAGTCCCAGCGAACTCGCTTCCAGCTGTCCAGGACTTCAGGGGAGCCTCCTGTGCCTGCCCCCTGGTCTCGAGTGGTCCTGCACAACCCCTGTGTGGAGGTGCTCTAAAAGCCACGAGCACACATGGCCAAACACTTGTCTACACAACCCCCTGGAGTGCCCGTCTCAGCGCTGGCAGATCAGGCCTGATATGCCCCTAGGCCCTATCCGAACCCTAGGCTGGGTATTCAGGCTTCCGTCCCCAGGGGCCTGTCCCCCAGGGTCCCAGACCAACACCCCAGGTGTCCACCTGCCACCCAGATGAAAACTGCCATGTGCAGCTGCACAGAACTCTGAGACCCAGAGAAACCTGCATGCCTCCCTGAGGCCACCCCAATATTCGGTGGCCCCCTGGTCACCAACCCGGAGCCTGACGTGCCCCATGATGCCTGTCCTCAACTCTGCCCCCTGGGGATCCCACCTAAGCGCTGGCAGATTGGTCCTGCAGTGCCCCTAGCCCCTAACCCTAATTCTAAGTTGGGTTTTTTTTTTTTTTTTTTAAAGATTTTATTTATTTACTTGAGAGAGAGACAGTGAGAGAGAGCATGAACGAGGAGAAGGTCAGAGAGAGAAGCAGACTCCCCATGGAGCTGGGAGCCCGATGCGGGACTCGATCCTGGGACTCCAGGATCATGACCTGAGCCGAAGGCAGTCGTCCAACCAACTGAGCCACCCAGGCGTCCCTCTAAGTTGGGTTTTAAGGCTTCTGTCCCAAGAGGCCTGGCCCCCAAGCCCTCCAGACTGGGGACCCCTGAGCCACAACCTAGGACTCCATCTGCCACCCAGGAGGATACTGTGCTGTTTGGAGCTGCACAAACCCTCAGAGAGGGAGAAACCAGCATATATCCTCCCCAACCCCTGAGGGCACCCCCACCTTCAGTGCCCCACTGGGCCACAGACATGGAGCCTGAGGCTCAGCCTGAGCCCCTCCCTCAACTCTGGCCCTGGAAAGCTCCCCTCAGCGGTGGGCCTCAGGGGAGACGAATGGGTCTGGCCAAGTTCCCACATGGCTGCAAAACACACGTGGCAAGAAAGTGCTCTGAACAGCAGACGGGAGCGCTGAGCACTGCTGAATCAACACACAACGCCAGCCAATTCTCATGAGCTTTCTACCTAAAGCAATATCAATTTGGGCAAAATGCTCATAAGATTTGGCCAGAAACTTCTGGCAGAACTTGCTTCTGGCTGCGTGGGGCTTCAGGGAAGCCACCTGGGCCTGGCCAGAGGTCCCATGTGGTCGCGGCCTGAACCCTGTGAGAAAGCGTTCTAGAAGCTAGGAGCATGGGTGGCCAAACCCTCCCTCTACTCAGCCCCCTCGGGTTTCATTTTCAGCGCTGGCAGATAGGGCCTGTCATGACCCTAGACCCTTTCCTGAACCCACGGTTGGGTTTTCAGGCTACTGTCCCCAGGGGCCTGTCCCCCAAGCCCTCCAGATTCGGGACCCCCAAGCCATACCCCAGGAGTCCGCTTGCCACCCAGAGGGAAACTGTGCCGTTTGAAGCTGTGCAGAACCCTTCAGAGCCGGCGAAACCTGCATGCCCCCCCCCAAGAACAACCCCAACTCTGCAGCCCCCGGCTACAAAACCTGCAGCCTGACACACCAACTGACCCCGCCTTCAACTCAGCACCCCAGGGAACCCGCCTCAGCAAAGCTCTGGGATCCCCTCCTTCTTCCAAAATTACACTGGCCCAAGCCGTTCATGAAAAAGGCAAAAGGCCGCCTCCTGAATGCTTAACGCCTCCTCTCCTCTCCTGTCCCATGTCTCTCCACTTCCCTTTGTACCTGGGCAAACTGGAAGGAACAAGTGAATGGAACATGTACGTGCTCTGAGATCTGAATCTTTCACGGCAGCTTTCTGAGGACTCCTTATTCAACAAGAAACTAGCGTATCCTACCACAGAGTGTTTGAAAACGATCGTCTGCAGAACAGGAGAGCGAAAATCACTCCATTTTTACCTCCCTCCTCGAGAAGCAGAACATAGGGTCTTCTTTCCTTCATTAACTTTAATTCCAATTCGTTTCCATACAGTGGTAATCCCTTTGCTTCAGGGGTAGGATTTCGTGATTCCTCACCTGTGTAGAACAGCCAGCGCTCATCACAACAGCCTCCCTAATAGCCATCACCCATTGAACCCTTCCCCCCACTCCCCTGCCCTCTAGCAACCCTCGGTGTGTGCTCTAAGACGGAGTCTGTCTCCTCCTTGGCCTTTCTCCCCTCACTATGTTCATCTGTTTTCTTTCTGAAAGTTCCATAGGAGTCAAGTCATAGGGTATTGGTCTTGTCCTACTGATTTTGCTGAGCTTAATCCACTCTAGATTGATCCACATCCTTGCAGATGTTAAAATTTCATTCTTTTTGACGCTGGGTCCTGTTTCATTGTATATAGATATAGATATAGGTATATACTATACCTATAAGGTATATACTATACCTTCTCTCTCCTTTCTTCAGTGAATGGACATTGGGACTCCCTCCATAGTTTCGCTGTTGTTGGTAACGCTGCTATAAACATCACTGTGCTTGTGCCCCATTGAATGTGCATTTTTTTGTCCTTTGGGTAAATACCTAGGACTGCATTTGCTGGATCCGAGGGTTATTCAGTTTTTAGCTTTTGGAGGAACCACCATATTCTTTTTTTTTTTTTTTTTTTTTTTTTTTTACCACCATACTCTTTTCTAGAGTCCCTGCAACAGCTCGCATGCCCAGCGACAGTGCAGCTGGGTTCTGCTTTAAGCAGAACATTTCCTGCCAGCAATTTCCTAAGGAGGAAATGGAAAACCTGTGACCTATGGGATAACATGACTCCCCCAGCATCAGGCAGGAAATTCACCCCAGGGTTCCTGACGCCAAGCCCTTTGAAGCCATCAGCATGCCTCTATCCAGGAGAATTCCCAAAAACTCTCCTACTAACCTCACCACCCACGAAACTGGGTGTCCCTGGCCCGAGTTCCCCGGATGATTGCAACACACACCTAGCCAGAAAGCGTTCTCAACAGCGGGCGCCAATGTGGCCTTAATCACTGGACAACACTGGCCAATTCTCATGAGCTTTGTGCCCCAATCGATATGGATTTGGGCAGAAAGTTCATGCAAATTGGCGAGAAACCCCAAGTGAACTCCCTTCCGGTTGCGTGGGCCTTCAGAGGAGCAGCCTGTGCCTGGCCCAAGATCCTGAGCAGTCGCGGCCCAACCCTTCAAGAAAACACTCTAAAAGCCAGGCACATGCGTGGCCAAATCCTCCCTCCCCTCAGCCCCCTGGGGTGCTGGTCTCAGCGCAGGCAGATGGGGCCGGCCATGCCCCTGGGCCCTAAGCCGAACCCTAGGTTGGGTTCTCAGGTTTCCGTCCACAGAGGCCAGTCCCCCAAGCCCTCCAGACTGGGGACCCCTGAGCTATACCACAGGACTCCGCCTGCCATCCAGGAGGAAACCGAGCCATTGGGAACTGCAGGAAAACACTCAGAGCGGGAGAAAGTTCCTTGCCCACCTCAGGCCACCCTCACCTTCGGCGCCCCATTCTGCCGAAAGTAGCCAGAGCCTGAGGCTCAGGCTTACACCCTAACTCAACTGTGTCTCTGGGAGCTCGCCTCTGCGGGGGGCCTCTGGGAGCGGTGTGGGCCCGGTGTGCGGTCTCCCATGCCTGCAACGCACACCTAAGGGAAAGCGCTCTCAGCACGGCCCGGCGCACGGCTGGAATGGCCACTCAATGCCGGCCAATTCTTACAAGCTTTCTGCCCAAATCCATGTCGATCTGGGTGGAAAGCTCCGAGAATTGGCCGGAAAGCCCCCAGCGAACTCGCTTCTGGCAGTGGGGGGCTTCGGGGAAGCCTTCCGTCCCTGCCCCGGGTCCCCACGCGGTGTCGCCCAAAGCCTACGGTAAAGCGCTCTAAAGGGTGGGCGCACACGCTGCCCTGGTCTTCTCCGAATGCCAGCCACACCTGCCCTCCACTCAGCCCCTGCCCTACCTCCTTCCCTGGAGTCTGCCCCAGCCTCGGCAGGTGGGGCCTGACATGCCCCAGGCCCAAACCCTAAACCTGGGTTGGGTTCTCAGGCTTCTATCCCCAGAGGCCTGGCCCTCAAGTCCTCCAGATTGGGACCCCTGAGCCATATCGCAGGACTCCACCTGCCACCCAGGAGGAAACTGTGCCCTTGGGAGCTTCAGGAAACAAAACGGGAGAAACCTGCTCACCCACCTCAGGCCACACTCAGGCCCACGGGCAGCCCGCTTCTCTGACACTTACCCACAAAGACACCCTCGCACCGCTGCCTCCAGGGAAAACGCTTTAAGGAGCCACCTGTGTTTGCCTTGTTGCTTCCCCAGTAACTATGATCTTTCACTCATTCCACAAGGATTTACTCTGCTGGATGCTCTGCTAGGCGCCGAATATGTAGCAGTCTAACAAGCGGAATAAGACTGCCCTCGGAGAGCTCATGCGCTAACGGGGGTGGCCGAAATTAAAGACACGAACAGGTGACTTCTGCATGGCATGGCAGGTGTGATATGTGTTGTGGGAAACCGCAAAGCTGGGAAGACGGATGAGGTGTGGTGGAGAGGGGCAGGAGGTGATGTGGTTTTGGAATGTTGATGAGATTCAGAGCCAATGGCCAAGAAAGAATTCTGGAGACATCTTTGGTGCAAAAAAGGTGACTTTGTTAAAGCACAGGGACAGGACCCCTGGGGCAGAAAGAGAAGCATCAGGTGATTCCAAATAGCTTTCCCGGTGCTGCCTCGCTGGTCACCCCGCAGGGGGTGACACCCTGCCCCCCCTCCCCCGACCTGCTGCAAGAGGTGGGCGAGGGGTCAAGGCAGCAAAGGGCTGGTCATCACCCACCCATGCAGGTCTTCATGAAGGTCACCAGGGCGCCTCCCTGACCGAGGCCCCCAACAGGTAGGTCCAACATGGATTCGGGAATGTTCAGCTCATTTATTCTGGTGATGACCAAACTCTGGGGATAACGACAGGCAGGTCTATGTCCAGAAAGTTCTCTGGCTGCCAGGCTCAGGGCATCTGCTCTCCATCATCACTCGGACCCTCTCCCGGGTGATCTCAGTCATCCCCTCCTGCACAAGCTGCTCAGAACCCTCTCCAGCTTCCCTGTCTCCATGGCGCCAAGCAGTCAACACCCTCGTCACCTCTGTGTCTTCCTACCTCTTCCCCTAACATCTAAGTGAGATGGGATCTCTTGCACCGAGCTGTGTTTTTGCCTAATTTCGTTTTTTCATCCTCCCCGCAACCAATACAGTTATGACAGGACAAAGGTACCTGCCCAAGTCCTAACAGAAAATGTCCTTTGTTCTCAATGCACCCCCCCAACCCCTGTTAACCTGGCCCCGGAGGCAATCCCCTCTAAAATACAGAAAATCATATTCCTGCTAATTGGTCCATCACATAAGCTCTTCTTTGATGCTCTGGTAGAAAAACACAGCTTGCATCACACACTGGGTGACTTTGCCGGGATTCATCACTAAAAAAGATTTTCAATCCTCTGCCTGATGTTGAGAGTACTGAAGACTTTTCTTTTCCTTTTCTGTAATTTCAAAGAAGAAATTTCCCAGTCTCTCACGCTAGAACTTGGAAAGGGAAACAGTCCTCGGAGCAAAGCTTTTCTCATGGAGTAACACCTACCCCTTGCGGCCTTTCTGGTTATTGCATGTAGATGGCGCTATACCTCTACTATTCTGACTAGGGCTACCGTCACTGTCCTCAGGGATCTTCTATCCCAGAGAGCTTGAGAAGTCCTCTAACTCCATTTCCTGTCTTCAAACAGGTAAGGTTTCTTAGCGCCACTATTTCTTTATCGTACCAGCCCAGAGAGGTTAAGAGGCTTCTCCGAGGTCACACAGCAAATACGTGGAGTATCTTACCTCAGGATCCTGCAATCCTCTGACTGCTTTTTATGAAGAGGAAATCCTTCTTCAAACTAAATTCTACCAATTATAAAAAACACAAATGCGGAGGTGTTCTGGGTAAAGTGTACGCCCCTTTGCTCAGCGCACCTTGGGACTGCTTCCCCGGTGAATCGATGTGGAAACATCGTTGGAACCAGGGAAGGATCCCTAGGAAAATGTCCTTCAGTTCTGAGGTAGTTTATATGACCAGTTTTCTATTCTGGCCAGACAAGTCCCTTTTATTAAAACACATTCTTTTCTTATCTCGATTATTAGCAACTCTTCATTTTTACGTCTCTCTTCCCAAGAGAATATCTAAGTTGATTGGTTTGCAATTTCAAGTAAATGTGGTTTTTTTAAAAAAAGATTTTAATTTTTATTTGACAGACAGAGATCACAAGTAGACAGAGGCAGGCAGAGAGAGAGGAGGAAGCAGGCTCCTTGCTGAGCAGAGAGCCCGATGCGGGGCTCTAACCCAGGACCCTGGGATCATGACCTGAGCCGAAGGCAGAGGCTTTAACCCACTGAGCCACCCAGGTGCCCCTCAAGTAAATGTTTTAAACCTCCAGTGACAGAAACAAGGGCAACATTGGCCTTGGGTAGGGGGGTGACAGCAGCAGGAAGGAAGAGCATCCCCCGCTCCAGACTGTGGCCCGGGAGCAGCTGGGTCTGAGGCAGTGAGAGGATTCTAGCAGAGGCAGGAGCAGAGGGTCAGAGAAAGGAGCAGCAAACTGTGGGGAGGTGGGGGAAGCTTTCAGTTATGCAGTCAGTCAGCCGTTGAACATATCAGGCTGATTCCACACATCAAACCCTTAAACAAGAGTGACGAGATCTCTGACCTCGTAAAGCTTATGGTCTAGCTGGAGAAGACAAACACTAACAACAAAACACAGATGAGTGGGATAGTTTCTGATCGTGATTCTGGAATGTGGGGAGCAACGTTAGAGATTCTGGCCTGAGGGGAGGCACTGGGCCGCCTCTTCAAGTGTGAGAGAGAGTAAGCTAGCTGGAGGAAGAGGGAAAGCAGACATGTCAATCAAAGGGTACACGCTTCCGGTTATAAGAGGAGTATGTCCTGGGGATGGAAGGCACAGAATGGTGTCTATAGTGACAAGGACCGTTCTATATACTTGGAAGATGCTAAATGTTCTCATGTGAGGCAGTAGAGGTCTTAGCTAACGCTTCTGTGGTAATCATTCCACAATACCTATGTATCAAATCAAATTGGCACATTGTACACCTAAACTTACACGATATTATAGGTTGGTTGTACCTTAATGAAGCTGGAAAATTTTAATATAAGTAAATAAATAAGTCACAAAATAGCACCATAACTTTCTTTTTTTTTTTTAAAGCCAGGCACTCAACTCAGTTAGAAAGCCAAGGGCCCTGCTGCCTTTAACTCCTTCCAGGAGGGGGCGCTGATGTGTGTACTAGCCAAACCCATCCACAGCCTGCAGCACCTGGAATTTTCCACTGTGGCATCACCCTCTTCAACTTAGCTCCTCAAAAACTACATAGCAAGATCAAAATGATCAGTGAAGACCGATTTAGGGCAGAGGTGGTGGAAGAAAAGGGAGAAAAAGAGAAGATTTAGGCCAGAGAGTATGTCCAAAGTCATCGACCACATTTTTTTTGTTTCAGTTGTTGTTGAAAATATGCGTGTTTTTAAATAAATGTTTTATTATATAAAACTTCAATCACAAACAAAATCATAGAGATAATAGTTCAGTGAAATACCATGGACCCATCTTCCACATCGGCAACCACCAACTTTATTCTTTCTGTCTTCATATACTTCCTTCGTCGGGTCACTTGTTTATTAAACAAAATTTTTGTGCTGTCATTTTTAAAAAGCGAATCCAAGACACTGAATCATTTCACCAGTAAATACTTTAGGATATGTCTCTAATGGACCAGGATTCTTTTTCATTACGCAGAGCACAATACCATTGTCATAACAAGTTAAATTTAATACAATTCCTTAACATATTTGTTTTTTAATACATTTTACATGACATAATACATAATACATGACATTTTCCATATAACCCCTTCCAAGGGCAGAAGAATAGCCATCTTGGAAATGGGCCATAATTTATTACGTTAAAATACATACTTAGCTATTCTGAACGCATACTGACTGAAACCAACATCTTGATCTCTCAGTGTGGTGTCTGTGTAAAGAAATCCTACTAAAAAGCAGGTCTTTCAGACCCCTTGGAAGGTAACTGGGGAGCCAGAACAGCATATGCGAAGTCCCTGCTCTTGTGGGAGTCTGTTGTGATGGGGATCCGGTAGACCTTTGCACGCCGGCTCACGGGGCGGGCCCCCTCCCATCCCATTCCATCTTAGGGAGAACTGCTTGGAGCCTATGCATTTTCTAAAATGTTCTAAAGAATACATCCCTCATTTCTGTGGGGAGGCACTGGGTATCTGTTACCTCAGTTGAGCATTTTCACCAAATTAATAAATATAGCTAATAAGTAAGGTCAGAAAATACAGTTACGTCAATATCAAAATCAGGAAGGTAAATGTGCCAAGTTTATGTTTGAATACTGATCAACTAAATCGTTCTTTCTGGACAAATTCTAGAAGCCTGTAGAGCTGTCACAACGTTGTCTGGGATCTCAAGATTAAACTACAACTGACATAGGCAGAGACGGCATTTTTGTGCCAATATAGCAAATCTCAGCCCACCTTCATCACAGGATGGCCTGGTTCTCGCCACACACACACACACTCACAGCTTCATACATGCACACTACAAGTCACCCCCAGTCATTTTTTTAAAAACTGTTTAAAAAGATTTTATTTACTTATTTGACACAGAGACACAGAGAGAGAAGGAACAGAAACAGGGGGAGTAGGAGAGGGAGAATCAGGCTTCCCACCAAGCAGGGAGCCTGATGCGTCCAGGGATCCCTAGTCATTCCTGCTGCAGCCCCAGAGCCATCCCATTGAAAGCAAACACAGAAAACCAAGACGTTTTCTGGAAAATAATCCTTTTCCTTTTCTCTATAAATTTTATTGTAGTTTGAATCGAACAATCTGCATCTCCTAGAAAAGCTGAGAAGAGAAATGTAGTTCAAAATGGCTTTCCATAGCCCAAAATACCTTCTGTTTTCTTTCAACTTACCTGGATACAGAATGTGTCTGGAGGAGATTTTCTTTACTAAATGTATGAAGGTGGTTTTTGTCAATATGATATTCTCATTTTTGTTCCCTTACATTTGGGCAGATGCATTCTTCTAAAATAACCACTTTACCTGCCTGGGTTTGAGTCCCAGGTCTGTCACCTACTAACTCTGTGTCGCTAAACCTCTCTGTCATTCTTGTTTGTAAAGGGAGGATAATAGTGATAATGCCTGTTGGATGGTGGTGGTATGAGGACTGAATGAGTTCTCACAGACCAACATTCAGAACCATGGCTGCTACATAACCATTTCCTTCTTTTTTTTTTTTTTAAGATTTTATGTATTTATTTGACAGACAGAGATCACAAGTAGGCAGAGAGGCAGGCAGAGAGACAGGAAGGGGAGCAGGCTCCCCACTAAGCAGAGAGCCAGATGTGGGCCTCGATCCTAAGACCCTGGGATCATGACCTGAGCCGAGGGCAGAGGCTTTAACCCACTGAGCCCCATACATAACAATTTTTTAATAAATATCTGCCATTGTTATTATTATTACTATAGGTCATATTTACTTCAAATTAGCCAGTCTCTTTCAAAAACATGAGAAAGCCTTATCTTGATTACAGTTATAATACATGTCCATTATTAAACATCCAAACAACATAGAAAAATACAAAGGAGAAAAGAATAGTAAAATTCGCCTTCAGAGAAACCTCTGTCAACACTTTGAGCATCCTTCCAGAGAGTTCCAGTGTCTGCATACCGAAGGTAGTATTACATGCCTGATGGCCGGGGGCTCCTCGTGGACATTTGTCTTGGGCAGTGCTTCTGGCATCTGTGAAAACAGACTTGGTGAACTGTGTCCAAGAGGGCAGGAAATAACATGGCTTAGACCAGTGGTTCTCAAACAAGAACAATTCTGCCCCTCGGGGGACATTTTTGGCAATGTTGGGAGATGTTTTTGGTTGTCACCACTGGGGAGAAGGGACTGCCCTGGCATCTAGCAGGGAGAGGTCAGGAATGTTGCTAAACATCCTACAAAGCACAGGACAGCCCCCACACCAGAGAATATTCTGGCTCAAAATGTCAATAGGGCCCAAGTTGAAAAACCCTGCCTAAGGTTGTTTCATATCTAGGAGATGATAAATATTAGAACCAAGAGGGTCGGTCAGCTAGAATACACTGGCCTTGTTATCCCTGTTGTTAAACTTCCAAAACACTTCTGTACTGGTTTTCAAAGAGCTGCCCACAACCGGGGTTCCCCCTGCCAGGACCCTTCCCCAGCCTCCAGCGCAGGCCCCAGCACAGCGTAGAAGGGTCTAGAGCTGGTGCAGGGAAGGGGCGCCTCCAAGACCGGGCTTCCCCCAACTGCAACCGCTCTGATGAGGCAGGACTCAGGCCTGCCTCGCTCTTCGGTTCGAGATTCTAGCCCTCCCCTCGGTTAATGAGGGAACAAAATCGAAACTTCTCATTTTCACAGAGAAATGCTTAACAATTTCTTCACAAATATTTCCTTTTTTTTTTTTTTTTAAGATTTTACTTATTTACTTAACAGAGAGAGAGAGAGATCACAAGTAGTCAGAGAGGCAGGCAGAGAGAGTGGAGGAAGCAGGCTCCCCACTGAGCAGACAGCCCGATGTAGGGCTCCATCCCAGGACCCTGAGATCATGACCCCAGCAGAAGGCAGAGGCTTAACCCACTGAGCCACCCAGGTGCCCTAATATTTCCTATTATTATGGTTAATAGTAGTAGTAATGGGATGCCTGAGTGGCACAGTCGTTAAGCCTCTGCCTTCAGCTCAGGTCATGATCACAGGGTCCTGCGATAGAGCCCTGCATCAGGCTCCCTGCTCAGCGGGAAGCCTGCTTTTCTCTCTCCCACTCCCCCTGCTTGTGTTCCCTCTCTTGCTGTGTGTCTCTCTGTCAAATAAATAAAATAAATCTTTAAAAAAAAATAGTAGTAGTATAATATTTATTTCAAATTAGCCATTCTCTTTTTTAAATGAAAAAAAGAGCACCGGGGTGGCTCAGTGGGTTAAAGCCACTGCCTTCAACTCAGGTCATGATCTCAGGGTCCTGGGATCGAGTCCCGCATCGGGCTCTCTGCTCAGCGGGGAGCCTGCTTCCTCCATTCTCTCTCTGCTTGCCTCTCTGCCTACTTGTGATCACTGTCTGTCAAATGAATAAATAAAATCTTTTTTTTTTAAAAGATTTTATTTACTTATTTGACAGAGAGAGAGATCACAAATAGGCAGAGAGACAGACAGAGAGAGAGATGAGGAGAAGCAGGCTCCCTGCTGAGCAGAGAGCCCAATGCGGGACTCGATCCCAGGCCCCTGGGATCATGACCTGAGCCGAAGGCAGAGACTTAACCCACTGAGCCACCCAGGCGCCCCAAATCTTTTCTTATTTGACAGAGAGAGATCACAAGTAGACAGAGAGGCAGGCAGAGAGAGAGAGAGAAGAAGGGAAGCAGGCCCCCTGCTGAGCAGAGAGCCCAATGCGGGACTCGATCCCAGGACCCTGAGATCATGACCTGAGCTGAAGGCAGTGGCTTTAACCCACTGAGCCACCCAGGCGCCCCGAATAAATAAAATCTTTAAAAAAAAAAAAAAAAGCTTTATTTTATCCTGCTTACAATTATAATACGAGTTGATTATTAAACATCCAAACACAATAGCAACGTTTCTGTTTGTGGTGACAACTTTTGCTTGTCTTATCTTTATACTAGACACGGGAGAAGCTCACCTCTAGGGGCACGGGGGTGGGGGACAAAGTCAAACAGATATCCTTCATGCCAGTCACCTAGGACAAAGGAGGAAGGGGGTCAGCCCCAGTGTGGGGCTGCAGATCAGATGCCGGGGTCCGAGACAGACTGCCTTTTGTCTGCTCCCCTAGGATAGAAGGAGGAGCCTCTCCAGCTCTGCTCAAACCTTTAAAATGATTCTGGAGGAAGGACTTCACAAGCCAAGGGCTGGGAAAACTATGCCGGGGAAGATCTGATTATTTCTAAATGTTATCTTGAAAAGAAAAGAAAGAGGCTTTGTTGAGAAACTCTGCTGCTGGTATCTGCCTCTGGGAGTCCTGAACCTTCCACTCACCGTTCTAGAGAAAGAAACTATTGATGGACTGAGGTCCTACCAAGGAGAAAGGAGTTCCGTGATCTTTGGCCAGCAACTCCCTTTGCTGAGCCGCATGAAATCAAGCATGCTGTTTTGCAGCCAGCTTTCCAGTTGAAACACTGTGGGCGTGTTTCCCTGTAAATGAATATAGAAATGCCACCATTTGCAATGACTGCCTAGCATTCCGCTGTTGGGATGGAGCTTCTGGGGTGTAGCCCGTTGTCTGCAGATGGGTGTTTTACTAAAATTGCTGCAGGGACCAGCCCTATAATTAAATCTTTGTGAGGTTTTCCATGGGATAGTTTCCTGAGGTCCAGAGCCCACAAGCGCATCACTGGCTATCTCTTCTCCCAGATCCCAAAGATCCATGGGTGGGGAATAAAGAGACTTTTTAAGAAACCCCAGAAAATATGTTACCAGGACCAAAATGCCACAAATGAGGCTTGCCCCAAACTGGAAGCCCGAGGCTCCTGGACTGTGGTGTTCAGTCCAGCCAACCTGACCTCATCCCAGAACCATTCCTCCTCACTCCGACAGCACCAAGGGCAACTCTCTAGGGCTGGGACCCAGTGACAGAGGATATGACTGGCCCCAGACAGTCTGGGGCAGGGGGCTTTACTGGCCGGAAGAAAGTCAGACCTGCAACCTTTCTCATCCATCCCCCACTGCCTGCCCTACCTGCCCCAGACCTCCAGGGAGTCAGGGAAGTTGCTGACCTGTCCCCTGGGGGAATAATTGTATTAGTGATAAGGTGGCCTCTGGTGGCTTCGTCAGCAGATTCAAGGCTTTGGGCTGGGTAATCCTCTGGCGTCTGCCCCAGCAGCTGGTGGTCACAAATCGGGAGAGAGCCACTACCCCAGCCCTGCTGGTCTGTCTGTCATCCGGCACCATATAGGCTCTGGCTGGGCCTGACTTGCCCAAGAACAGAGGGTCAGGGTGACAGAGGACCCGGGCTGAAATCAACATAATAAAGTCCAAACCGCAGACAAACAGGCATGTCAAACACCGCTAGTGTTTTTATTCTGATGGATTTATTTTTCGCCATTCTAAGTAACACATACCCACTACTGATGGTCAGGAAAAGAAAAACAAGTTAAAAATGGGCTACTGTGGGGCGCCAGGGTGGCTCAGTCATTAAGCATCTGCCTTCGGCTCAGGTCATGTTCTCAGGGTCCTGGGATCAAGCCCCACATCGGACTCCCTGATCAGCGGGAGTCTGCTTCTTCCTCTCCCACTCTCCCTGCTGTGTTCTCTCTCTCACCGTCTCTCTGTCAAATAAATAAATAAAATATTTTTTAAAAATAAAATAAAAGGGCTACCGTGTGCTAAGTGCCTTCTCATCTACATGCTCTGAACCCAGTCCCTGGAACCTTCCATTGGCTGAGGAGAGGAAGGTGACCTGGGCTGAGATCCAACCCTGAGGACAAGATCCAGCCCTGGGCCCTGGCATTTCTGCCTCTCCCACCCCCACCTTCTGCTGCTAAAGCCAAAGAAATGGCCAGCCTTGTGTGGAAGGCGCCCAGCGGGAAAGCAGGAGCTTGGGAACCAGACACTAGGTTCAAACTCCTAGCTCCACCCCCAGGCTCCTCTCCCCTCTCTGCAGCTGTGTGGCCAGAAGCGATTTGCCTCACCTCTCAGAGACTCCAGTTTCCTCACCTGTGGGTTGAGGTTTGCTGTGAGGTTTGGGTATCATGGAGTGTCTACGTAAGCACTCTTCTTGCTTGCTTTGTCCTTCCTACTCTTGGCGATGCAAAGGCGTCTGAGGACACTTGACCTGCACAAGGGCGCCATCCTCGAATCCTCCCCTTCCCTTTCTCCCATGACCCACGCTGCCCTGATTTTCCCAGCGGCTCTTCCTTGGCCCAGACCTCCAGGTTCAAGGCCCTCAGCTCAGCCTTGGGCACCTTCCTCCCTGATGCCCATGTATGCTCAGAGCTGCCCCTCGATCCAGGGGCTTCGGTGACCATCTCCGTGGACAAGGTGGGGACGGGCTGGTTGAGGTGTGTGGAGTTGGTCTCCACACCTGAACTCTGGGTGGGTCTGTGGGGGGAAGCTCCAGCCCAGACCCAGGCAGGTGTGAAGGGGTCATGGAAGCCAGGCGTGTGTGCGAGATCGTCCAAGGAGAGGTGTAAAAGTCCTCTGGGCCCCGCTCTGGGGCACCTTGAGGTGATGACCATTCAGAGTGGGGACAAAGAAGGTGAAGACATGCTCCAGAAGTGGGAGAGACAAGCTTTGGGAAAGAGGGACCCGTCCATCAAGTTCAAGGGATATGCCTGTGCCTGCGGAGGTGAGGGGGAGCTGGAGACTGTGCAGAGGAGGGCTCTGAGGGCTCTCTGTCAGGAGGGGTGCAGGTGAGCACAGAGGCAGGGGAGGTCAGGTGCGGGACCTCCACCTGGCGGCCTCGATCTTCTGAGGCCCCAGAAAGCGGATTACCCCACAAAGTCCCTCGAGCTGACTTCCCAAATCCCCAGTAGTGCTTCTCTGTCACAGTGAGGGTTAACCCCACTTACAAAAAGGCCCTGCCCCTCCCCCTCTGTCCCCTTCACTCCATGATCCTTCCAGAAATTTCTCACTGTTCCTCTCCCCCTTGGGCTCTAAGCCTGGGCCAAGCGCTGCCCCTCACCCCCCCCCCGGAAGTGAGCAGGTCTGCTGAGGGTAGGTGGTGCCCTCCCGAACAACCCCAGGGCTGCTCTGTCCTGGGCAGGGAGGGGTGGGGGTGAGCATGGGGGTGGGGATAGAGAAGCAGGGAAAGGAAAGGCAAATTTCCTGAGGCTTGCTCTGTGACCTTCTCAGAGAAATCATCATCATAACTGCCCCTATCGTGTATTATGCTCTTACTGAGTACTGGGCTCTGAAACTTTCGATACCCCTTTTCACAGACATGGAAACTGAAGCTCAGAAAGGCTAAATCACGTGCTCAGGGCTGGGCCGTGTGACCGGCCTGAGTGGGAGCAGGGATTGAAATTTGGCGCTGTCTGGTCTCTCTCCACACTCCCTCTTGGATTGGTCCAAGGAGGCCCAGGCTCCTCCTTTGGCCTCCTCATCTCACAATCACACTGGGCTTGAGCTGGGAAGATGGGGTTTGGGGACAGCAGAGAGGTCAGCCTGCCTGGGAAGGTGAGGCAGGCTCGGGGAAAGGAAGGGAGGCCACCCAATTGCCTGGAGCCAGGCTCAGAGGCTGTGTTCTCACGCCCTCCCCTGTCCTGAGAGCCCTGCTCCCCAGGAACCTACAGCTTCTTCCGCTCCTCCTAGACCTGAAGGAGACTCTCCATCTTGGGCCCCAGGCCCTCCTGCCTCCAGGCCAGCCCCAGACCCTACAGGAGACCCTGTCTTAGTGTGATGGGACCCACCTCCATGCTAGATATGTGGGGAGAACCCTTCCAGGATCCGAGGGTCCTGGGCCCTACGTGGTTCCTTATCAAGGGCTCAGGTGGGAACCTGAGGGTGGAAAGCGGAAGCCACAGTGAACACTGAACCTCACACGCACCCACTTGACACACAGCTCCCAGATACGCACTTGTTCCCAGACACACGCCAAGCAGCTCAAAAAGACTTAAAGTCCTGGGGAACCCGGAATCTACACCTCCCTTCAAGATTTGGCATTGGAGGGCCAGTAGGCTGAGAGCACAGAGCAGAGGGGACCAGGAACACTGGGCAGCAAGGGGGTGGTAGCGAGGGGGGGCAGCGGGACCCACGGGCCCCGGGGGCACCTTGGTAACGCTGCAGGTGTGGCTGGTTGATCCCCTGTGGAGACAGTAAAGATTAAGAGGATCATAAGCTGCGTCCAGCACTGCCCTGGGAGAAATCTCCTAGAGCCAGAGCCGCTGCTGTGAGGGGAAGTTGGGGCAGCTCTGAGTTTAGACAGACGGAGAGACAGGAGACAAGGGGACAGACAGGAGAGGCTTGGGAGGGAGGGAGACCACCAGGGCCATGGAGGGGGAGAAGGAGAAGTAGGAGACAGGAGCACCAAGAGAGGGACAGAGGTCCAAAGAGAAAGGCTGAGGCTGGGCCCACTCGGGAGGCCTCCTTCCAGAAGGAAGGTGAAAGCTGCCCTGGGACGCGCTAGCCCTGGGCCCATTGCCCTAGCGCGAGCTCCAGCATGGCTGCGGCTGGGCCAGCCACTGTGGCTGCTTCCAGGAAGGAGTCTCCCGGCAGATGGGGCCTGGGAGACCAGCCGGCAGGTAGGGCTTTCCTGGAGGTAGGGTCTGGGCCCTTGGGGAGTGCAGTGTGGACCCGAGGTTGGCAGGGACCCTATAAGGAGCTCCGAGGGCTGTGGCCAAGAGTGAGGGACCAGGCCAGCACACTCAGAATCCTAGAAAGGCAGGGGTCAGCAGAGCCAGGATAGGACAGCTGAATTGATGGGAAAAGAAAGGAGAGAGAAGCATTCTTCCGGGTCTGGCCTAAGAGCTCCCCCCGGGGTGTGTGGTCCTGGAGGTTTATGTGGGATGAGGAGTCTGAGGCCACCTACAGCCAGGAAGGGGGGGCGGGCCAGCAGGTGCATGCAGAGAATGGACCTGGGTTGCAAAGCGGAGGGAGGGGAGAAGCTGGCTGGGAGGGTGGCAGGGTGCGGTGTCTGGATGAGAGGCCGGGGTGTGTGTACTGTGTGTGGGGATTGGGAATAGGACTAGGTCGGGAGAAGGGCTCGCTGCAAAGGGGGAGTGACCCAGCCCGGCCCCTGCCCCTTAGGCGTGGGTCCCTCGCTGCAGTGTCGTGTGTGTGGAGACAGCAGCAGCGGGAAGCACTACGGCATCTACGCCTGCAACGGTTGCAGCGGCTTCTTCAAGCGGAGTGTGCGGCGGAGGCTCATCTACCGGTGGGGGGAGGGCAAGACCCCCTGCCCGCAATGCCCCCCCGCCCCGCCCCCGCCCCTGTGGGACCCCAGGAGGGCTGCGGGATGCTCTGGAAAAAGGGGCTGGGCCAAACATATCCAAACCCACAGTCCTGGGCCTTGATGGGTGGGACGCTGACACCAGGGTGGGCACCCTTCTGCTGGCAGGTGCCAGGTGGGGGCGGGGATGTGCCCGGTGGACAAGGCCCACAGGAACCAGTGCCAGGCCTGCCGGCTGAAGAAGTGCTTGCAGGAGGGCATGAACCAGGACGGTGAGTCGGGCACCCGACCCAGAGAGGAGTGATGAAGAGACAGCGGTCCAAGACCGAGGAGGGGTGGTCCTGACCCTTCCTGCCTCCCCAGCTGTGCAGAATGAACGCCAGCCACGAAGCACGGCCCAGGTCCGGCTGGCCGGCATGGAATCAGACGCAGAGACCCGGCTGGAGCCCCTGGTGGCCCCCCTGGCCCCGGCAGGGCCCAGCCCGCGGGACCCCATGCCTGTTTCTGCAGCCAGAGCCCTAGGGCCTGGGGCCCTCACCCCGCCCGGGCACCACCACTTCTTGACCAGCCTTATCACAGCCGAAACATGTGCTAAGCTGGAGCCAGAGGATGGTAAGTGGGAGGGCAACTGGGGCCCTGAGCAGCCCCTGTCCCTGCCACAGACTAGGGGTTAATGTCCCCATCTCCTCCTCCAACAGCCGATGAGAATATTGATGTCACCAGCAATGATCCCGAGTTTCCCTCATCCCCATACTCCTCCTCATCACCCTGTGGCCTGGACAGCATCCATGAGACATCGGCTCGCCTTCTCTTTATGGCTGTCAAGTGGGCCAAGAACCTGCCTGTGTTCTCCAACCTGCCCTTCCGCGATCAGGTATGTGTGTGTTGTGGGATGCACTTGATTCAGCTGGGTTGGGAGGGCATACACCCCTGTGCAGGTGATGATAGGAGGTGCCCGGAGCTCAGGGCTGGCGGCAGTTGGGAGGCACGTGTCTCTGAGTCAGTGTTGGTCAGGGATCCATGTCTCAGGGATGTGACCATTGGGGGCGAGCCCATCTCTGGGCAGAGGGGAGCATGGTCTCTCGGGGATGATGTTGGCTAGGGCCACACAGGGTTTTGAAGGTAGTGCCTGTGACCCCCTGGGTCTTCTCTCCTCCTGGAGTACCTCTGTGTGTGACAGGGCAGTCTGCATTCCCACAGTAGTGCAGTAGTGCACGTGGGAGACTCTGGTGCTCTCTAGGAGCACAGATGACTGTGACTTCAGGGCTCGAGTTCCCACCTAACCTTTTCACCTATAGGATTTCCCTCTGAGCTTATGTGTCACGATAAACCCAGGAAGAGAGGCTCACTGAGGGTCTCAGCCCTTGGCCAGTGCCTTGGATGGAGCCGCTCAGAGGTCAGGCTGAGTCTCCTGAGCACGCTCAGCTCGGACGCCCGTGGGGACTGTCCCTGCAGCTGCCCAACTTCCACGGCTCTAGGCTTTCCTAAATGTTCCAGTTGAGGCTCTGGAGGGAATGCATAGAGTGTCTTGGAGCCTAGGCATTTGGACCAGATCAGACCAAATCTCAGAGCCCCAGGGCCCCTGGGTCAATGTCAGATGGAGGTCAGGAGATGGTCTGGGTATCCAGGAAGAGCCCTTCCTTTCCTAGCGCCCCAGAGAAGGTAGCGGAGGCTCAGCCTGAGCCACAGATGTTGCATCTCAGCCATCATGCTCATTCTTTCTTTGAGCACAGGTGATTCTGCTGGAAGAGGCATGGAGTGAACTCTTCCTCCTCGGGGCCATACAGTGGTCTCTGCCTCTGGACAGCTGCCCTCTGCTGGCACCGCCTCAGGCCTCCACTGCCGGCAGCTCCCAGGGCCGGTTGGCACTGGCCGGTGCCGAGAGTCGCATCCTGCAAGAGACAATCTCAAGGTTCCGAGCGCTGGCGGTGGACCCCACAGAGTTCGCCTGCATGAAGGCCCTGGTCCTCTTCAAACCAGGTCCCTGAGTCTTTGCCCAAGCCTTACGGAAATGTGGTTGGGGGTTAACGAATGGGAATTCCAGTGATTTCCTTCTGCCTCTCCTTCTGCCTCCACCACCCCACATGGGCCCGGGGTGTGAAGGCTTCCTCCCTAGGGAGCAGGAGGAGCGAGGTGCAGGGCTGGCCTCACCCCTCCTGAGGGCGCTGGCTGACTGCGACGGGGGTGGGCAGGGCGCCCTGGGAGAAGAGCTCACTGCCGGTGCATGTCTCCAGAAACTCGGGGCCTGAAGGATCCTGAGCACGTGGAGGCGTTGCAGGACCAGTCCCAAGTGATGCTGAGCCAGCACAGCAAGGCGCACCACCCCAGCCAGCCCGTGAGGTGACCTGAGCACGAGCCTTCCTGCCCATCTGTCCCTTCGCCTCTTTACCCTCCCCCAACCCCCACCTCTTTGACACTGTCTCTGGTGTCACTGATTAGATGGCCCAAAGGTCTGACTTCAACCAAGCATGAATCCAGCATCCCCTGTGTGCCAGGTTGCAGGAGTGGGGACCAAAATGAGCAGAAGACAAAGTTGCTGCCTCCCCTGGATGCCCAGCACAGTGATCCCATTCCAGCTGAGGACCACCCCATCAGATAGTGAGGGTTCAGATACCTATGTCTCTATGTATTTCTACAGATACCTAGGACAGGAGGCCAGTCTGGAAGGTGTAACAGATTGCTGCCAGTGAGAAGGTGGGAGACTAAGCTAGGACAGCGTTCGTGGGCCGGCCTGTCCAGGACTTTGAATGCCAGCTGAAGGCCGTATGTGATTTGGTAGGCAGAGGGGAGTCACTGCGGGTTTTTGAGCAGGAGGGTGTTGTACGCAGAGCTAGAGTGAGTCCAGAGTACACGATCAGGGAGGGAAGCACACACTGCCAGCCTCCAGGGGAGTGGAGGGGAGTCCTGCTCTCTGGGAGTGGCTATAGGGAATGGAAGGGAGAGAACAGTTGCAGGGGCCTCCAGGAGTCAGAATGCGTCTGACTTGGCACTTGGATAGATGTAAGGAGCAAAAGAGGATGTGCTATTTGGGAGAAGCGGGAATCAAGAAAAGGAAAGTCAGGGAACGCCTGGGTGGCTCAGTGGGTTAAAGCCTCTGCCTTGGGCTCAGGTCGTGATCCCAGGGTCCTGCATCGGGCTCTCTGCTCAGCAGGGAGCCTGCTTCCTCCTCTCTCTGACTGCCTCTCTGCCTACTTGTGATCTCTGTCTGTCAAGTAAATAAATAAAATCTTCAAAAAAAAAAAAAAAAAAGGAAAGTCAGGAGGAAGATGCAGTTTTGAGGGAACATGATCAGGTCTGTTGGAGCTGCAGGGGAGCATCTCCTAGGAATGCACTTGGCTAAGCCACATGCATGGATGAGAGCCTGCCCGTGGCTAGGTTTGGGGGCGGTAGCTACAGAGAGGCTGAGAGCGTGGCCAGTGGTTACTCACTAAATTTAATTTCACACCCACTAGGGGATGAATTCCTGCAGTTTGAAAAACAGTTTCTGTACTTGACTTTCTGGTTACTTCTTTCTGAAACTCCCTAGCTCAGAAAAACAAGCAGGAAGGAACAAGTGAGAGGTGCACAACTTCTCTGTCCCACCCACTTGGCACTTGGAAAAGAAAGAAAGCCCTTGGGTTGAAAAAAAAAAAAAAAAAAAAAGGTCCTGCAAATAACTGGGAGATAGGGAAGGCCTCCCACACACCTCCATGGTGGGAGTTGAGTGTGGAGATGGCCCACTGGAAGTGGCCTCCTTGATGTCAAGCACTGACCTCTGCTGATCCCTCCCATCTCTCTTTTGGGGCTTCACCTACTTTCTCGGCACTGGGGACCCTTGATTAACAAATGGTTTGATTGATTGATTGATCAATTCACTCATTCATTCATTCACTCATTCACTCATTTGGCTCCACACCTAGTGTGGATTGCGAGGTGGGGCTGGAACTCGTGACCTTGAGATCAAGACCTGAGCTGAGATCAAGAGTCAACTTGAGCCCTTTTTAAAAAAAATTTTTTCTCTCTCATCCACAAAAATTACACTTCCACTTCAGAACTCTTTCACTAATGGCTACTCTAGGGGGCTCATGGAGGCAAATTTAGATTCTTACTCAATTATACATCTCATAATTATACTAAGAATCATATAAATGATTAGCACATTTTATATAACATTAATATAGCTTATTATTAATATAACATAATCTTTGCACACAATAAACAGTATTTATTTGCTATTTTTATCCCACTGACTACATGACTTATGCTCAGAAGCTGGTAATAAAACTGATGGTGGGCACCTGGGTGGCTCAGTGGTTTAAGCCTCTGCCTTCGGCTCAGGTCATGATCTCAGGGTCCTGGGACGGAGCCCCACATTGGGCTCTCTGCTCAGCAGGGAGCCTGCTTCTCTGCCTGCCTCTCTGCCTACTTGTGATGTCATTCTCTGTCAAATAAATTAAAACAAAACAAAACACACACACACAAAACTGATGGTGTCCTCTCTCCTGTTCAGGTTTGGGAAGTTGCTCCTGCTTCTCCCGTCTTTGAGGTTTATCACTTCTGAACGAGTTGAGCTCCTCTTTTTCCGCAAGACCATAGGGAATACTCCAATGGAAAAGCTCCTTTGTGATATGTTCAAAAACTGAGGGAGGTGGCTGTAAAATGGGTGCAACTACTCTGGAAAACAGTCTACTGAAGCCACTCATTCACCTGTCCTGTGACCCAGCAATTCCCCCGTAGGTATGTATACCAAGCAGAAATGTCCACCAAAAGATATGATTAAAAATGTTCACAGCAGGGGGTTCCTGGGTGGCTCAGTTGTTAAGCATCTGCCTTCGGCTCAGGTCATGATCCCGGGGGTCCTGGGATCTAGCCACATTGGGCTCCCTGCTCACTGGGGAGCCTGCTTATCCCTCTCCCACTCCTTCTGCTTGTGTTCCCTTTCTCACTGTGTCTCTATCAAGTAAATAAGTAAAATCTTAAAAAAAATTCACAGCAGCTTTATTCAGAAGAGCCCCTAACTGTATGTGGGAGATAGGATGAATTAATAAGTTGTTCATTTAATGGAAAACAGCAATCAAGAATGAATGGCCAATACATGTGACAACGTGGATGAATGTCACAGATGTAAAGGTAGAGTGAAAGAACTTTGCCAAGCACAGCTTCTGCTTATACAAAATGGGTGGACAGGCCAGACAAACCAGACGGCAGAAACGGGAATCGTGTTTGCCTCCAGGGTTGGGAGGTGGGGTGGTTGGGAAGGGGCCCAGAGGAGCCCTCTGGTGGCTAGAAATGTTCTTGATGTTAACCTAGGTGGTGGTTTCAAATTTACTCATTCCTAAAAATTGAGCCGCGCACTTAAGATTTGTGCATTTTACTGTATTATACTCAATAAAGTGGGAAAAAAATAAAACCAAAAAACAAATGTGTTAAAGGCTCTCCATTGAGGGACTCCTGGGTCAAAGCCTCTGCCTTTGGCTCAGGTCATGATCCCAGGGTCCTGGGATAGAGCCCTGCATCGGGCTCTCTGCTCAGCAGGGAGCCTGCTTCCCCCTTTCTCTCTGACTGCCTCTCTGCCTACTTGTGATCTCTGTCAAATAAATAAATAAAATCTTAAAAAAAAAAAGGCTCTCCATTGAAAGACACTGAAGGAATGAGCACAGGCTCTTGTGTTCCACCTGGTTTCCATGTCACGGCAGAGTCCAGGGGCAACAAATCAAGCCCAGCGGCAAAATCTCCCACAGGAGTCAAAACCCACCTCTCTCCAGACGGGGTCCCGCCCCCTGGAGAACCCACTGACTGCCTCAGTGTTTCCCTTCCTGTCCTTCCTCACCCTTCTATAAACAAAGGTAGGCACATCCAACTCAATGCCAGGCAGCTACAGACACTTTTTTTAGAAGGGGAATCTCTATCACTTCTTAAGTCCTTATGGAGAGAAGCTCAGACAAACCTCCTCTTTTGCAAAGGCAGACCCAAAAGACCTAGGAGATAATAGTAAAGCAAGAAAGTAAACGCGTGTGGGACTTGAGGATAACCCAGGCAGTGAATGGAGTTCTGAATGGGTATTGTTATTCAATCCTTAGATTAGCTCTGGGACTGGACCAGTCACCCACAATGATAAGTGAAAAAAAAACAACAACTGAGGCTTGGAGAGAACCTGAACCCTGGTGTGACTCTACTTAACTCCCCCTAACTCTGGCCCTGCCATTCCCACCCCCTCAAAGGCCCCCCCACCCCGCCCCTGGAATGGCTGAACGATTCTGTTGTATTTCCTGTCCTCCAAGCAGAAATGCTTGAAGTCAAAAGTAGAAGGTCATGTGAGGAATCTGAAATCCTAGGGGTTTCTTGCCCTTTGGCCTATGTATGAATTCTCCCAGCTCACAGAGATATCGGGCCTTGATGGAAGGATGTGGTTCAGGACACTCTGCTCTAGAAATGACACCAGCTGGGCTGGTGCCTGAGAAGGAAAGAGTATGGCAAGTATGATCCAGCTTGAGCCCTTTCCACTTGAGCACTTAAGCTATTCTTTATTTTCTTTATATATAGATATAGATATATAGATACAGATAGAGCGGGGATGGGTGGCAGAGGAAGAGGGAGAGAGAGGGAGAATCCCAAGCAGTCTCTATGCCCAGCAGAGAGCCTGATGCAGGGCTCAATCCCATGACCCTGAGACCACGACTGGAGCCAAAATCAAGAGTCGGACCCCCCAACTGACTGTGCCACCCAGGTGCCCCATATTCTTGATGTTCTAAAAGCACCAGACTTGCCTGTTATTCGAGCCATCTAATGTCTATAATACCATTATACTATCCAGTTCCCTATCAAGAGTTTTCATCCATAAGGTTGAAAGGCCTGCATATAGAAAGCCTGAGCAAAGGCACTGTGGCAAGAAAGAAGGCTGAAATAGGGCCAGATAGGCCCTGGACATCTATCTACTCTAGTCATGCATCTCAGAACATAGGTGTGCAGAGTGGCCTACTGAAGTTCATGTGCTGGTACTGGTCTGGGATGTGTGAGCACAGCAATTCTATACCAGGGGAGATTGTTTGGGATCTCCAGGAGAAAGTCTTGGAGAAATAGACAAGGTACATAGGCAAGATGGCACATTTCTTGCCTGGATTAGCTGCTGTCAACCTGGCATCAATACCACCCCCTTCTAAGGTCTTGTCCTCACTGCAGAGATGCCAGGAACTACATTTCCCAGGATCCTCCCCCCCCCCATGGCTCCTTCATGGAAGGCAGGCACTCTCACATAAGCCTTGGAAGGTCAACGAGGAAGTCATTGCTGTCTGGAGGCAGTTGCAGCCAGCTGTGTGGGAAGGTAGATATTTCAGGCAGCCTTCTTTGAATTGCAGTAGCTTCCAGAAAGCTCTTTGGATCTTTTGGCTTAGGTCTGTGTTGGCTTTCTCGACCTTCTGTGGGAGCTTCCTGGATCTGTGTTTCTCCAGTTCTTCCAGTGTATATTATTAACCCCCTACTTCCTCTTTTATGTCCTCCTCACCTGAAAGACACTGAGTGGCTCTTGTTTTCCTCATACGATACAGAGTTGATCTCAGGATTTATTCAATATTTTGCTGTAAATTGGTCCCCTTGACATTCAAATGGGTAACATTGCATTTAGGGTTGTTGCTAGGAGAGGGGATACTGTGGAAGTTTTTTTGCCCTTAAAGCCAGTAAAGTCTTTGGTTATGAAGCACACAGAGATAGTCTCTGTGCATCTATCTGGGCCTTTCTTTTCAACTGCAATTTTCAGATTTGTGAGACAGTCATCCTCTTCCACCCTAAGGGACTATTTGATGGTAGGAAATACAAACAAAGACCCAAAGATGCCAAGAAGCATTGGGAAGGTTTGTTGATTTGGTTACCACAGGGGTACATTTTTAAAATTGCATTTCTAGGTTTTACTTGGCCAATTTAAGAAACCTGAAGAAATAATTCACTACCCTTATTGCTTTGACATTAATTTAATGCAAAAATGTAAACAATGCAAAAAAAATGGGAAGATGATCTCAGGATTTTAAAAACTGAGTAACTTTCCATTTCACCTGAGACCTAGTTTGGCATTTGGGAACCTCCAATCTCATTCAACCTTCTCATCCAACATTTAAGCAAGGGCACCTTTCATTAGGTGCTGGAGATCTAAGAGTCAGCAAGATAGCACATTTCTTGCCTTGGGAAGCTTTTATCAAACATTTATGTGACAGAGAGAGTGTGAGTGAGTGCACAATCCTATGGAGGGGAGCAACAGAGGGAGAGGGAGAAGCAGGTTTCCCACTGAGCAGGGAGCTCAGACATGGGGCTCAATCCCAGGACCCTCTGATCATGACCTGAGCGAGGCAGATGCTCAACAAACTGAGTCACCCAGATGCCCCTCAAACAGTTTTTTGATGCCATGAATACCGGGCACTGTTGAGAACATATCTAATCCAGCTGAAGGGGGAAGAGGAAATAACTGCCTTTTATGCTGAGACCCAAGAGTCAGTGGGAGTTATACAAAACCTGAGGAAGAGAGCTCATTTCCAGATGGGAAAGCGAACACCCAGAAATGGCTCATGACTTTCCCAAAGTCACACAGCATAGTGGCAGAAAGAAAATGACAACCTAGGGATGAATTAATTCCTGGGCCTCTACTAGCAGATGTTGCTGCTACTTCAGTCTTTTTGATGAGGATCCTAACCGTAGACTTACTGTCTTCACTGTCCGCCTAGCTCTAGGCTGATTAAAGAAAGTCTTAACACCTGGGGGCTAGCATCTACTACATAAAACGAGTTCTTGAATCTCACTTTCACTTAATTCAGCTGAGTTCCCATAATTACTGCTTCTGCACTTTGTAAACTTTGGGGGCTCAGTCCTTTCCTTAAAAGAAAAATCAGCTTAACAAAAATCACTGCTATTCCTTGGAATGGGATTGGAGTGAGTTGGGGCAGGAGCCAGGATGGTCAGAAAACAAACCACACATATTGCTGCTTCTGGAAGCTTTGTTCTTTAATGAGCCATGGAGTGATTTGTTCATCAAGCTGCTTTTGTGTAGCTGTATAGTGCATATTCGGAGTGACACAAACTGCACTTTCTACAGATGATGTTTTGCTCCCCCCCCAACAACAACAAAAAACAAAAACAAAAACAAAAAAACAACCAAAAAACCAACCCAAAAGGAAATTACAAAGTGCCTGTTGATTGCATCAGGAATGTAATCAGTTCTGTGGGTGAGATAAGTCATTCTTTTTATAGAATTATTTTGTTAAACAGTAAAATGATATTATATTTCACAGGATATGTCCTTTTACAATACATAGTCTTTTAAAAATTTACACTCAGCATACTTACTTATAAATTACTTTGAATCTATTAAAATAATACAATACTAATTTGTAATCCACACGTTTCCTCTAGTAAATGCAATTACTTGGTTCAAAAGGTGCCAACTTTTATATGGCCTAAGAGGGTTGATAATAGGTATTAATTATAAATGAATAGCAAGGTGATAGGTGCCTTCATGTGGCTTTTTTGAAAACACTTTTAACCAAGAAACCGATAAGACCTAATAGATCCATCTCCACAATTATTTTGCTGTTACCTTTTAACACCAAATCAAATATGGGAGTGGTTCCAGAAAAAAAGTGGTAAAATTATGAGGGGCACAGAAAGACTGAGGGCTCCCTCAAATGCCAAGGACTTACTACCAAGGCCGGTATTGTGTTATTGGGGGGACAGTGCTGGGAACTGTCACAAAATTATGAATAGACATAATGCATTTGTCAACACAGAACGATGCATGCCCACTGCCTAGCTTTCTTTTTAAAATTAAAACTCTCTTAGCTTTGAACACATCCTGAGAATCTCTTCTCTAGTTCACCAAAGTGCTTGTGAAAGGTACACATTCGTTATAGTTTAAAACAAAACACAAAAACAAAAAACCCCAACATGGCCCAGAGTCACTGAAGCGGGCCTGCAGAACCTTGCTGGACTTCCTCTTTTCAGCATGTTTCTGGGGCCCCCTCTTCTCTTCTCTGTCTTTGACAATGAAAACCACCCTCTGTCAAGAACACAGAGGTCTCCACTAACCTCCCAGCAGCAGGGTAAGAGCTGCAGCTGATTTCCAAAGCGTTAGAAGGTAGGGGCTCTGGTATCCCATCCCTGACTTCAGGTCCCTCTGTCTTTTCAGGGCCCGTACTGAGAACTCTGTATCTACCCTCTGTGTATCTAGAAGCCCAGAGTAGCAAAGGAATTAAAATGGCAGGAAGTGCATTACAACCTAAGTAGTCACCTCCCTGATCCTTGTTTAAACAAATTCACTTCACTTATGATACACAATGTAACCTTAAAATGATACTTCTCTGCTTCTATTACATCTTCCATGATAAGGGATAGCTAGCTTTAATTTGGAGAAGTGCAAATCCAGGCTTTGTTTGGGGCTGGAATGTGTGATACGAACAGAATTCCTCTGTATTTTGGAGTATGGGCTCCAAATGTGGGGCTGCCCCCTTGCTGCCACACAGGGATTTTTGTCTGTAGCATGTGAGATCAAAGAAAAGCAAAGCAGAAGCAATGGGCAGCACAGCTGCGATGTATATGAAGGTTACACATCTTCATTGTAAATGATTATAATACAGCATCACTTTGTGGTGACATAACTTTAACCACAGAGAGGACCAGTTAAGACCATATGGAAGAAGATACAGCACTTGGTTCTGACAGTTTTTAGGAGTTATGGCTTCATCTCTTTGTTAGGCCAACAGTACTTGTTATCCTATGAGAAGCAAAGCTTTCTTTCCTTCAAAGGGAGGGTCCCACACTTGCTCTTCATTCTTAGGATTGTGTGGATCTCTCCCCGCCCCCCCAGCCCTCCATTCTGGCACTTTGTTAAATGACTAGAAATCCACAAATCTAGCAACCAAAAAACAAGTATTTTTTATTTAATTTTATCCAAATTCAGGTTTCAGGTCCCTGAGAAATATAAAGTCTCTTAACATCCATTGCCTAGTTCTTATAAAGTGGCCTACAGGAGTAATTTTTTTTTTTCCAACTGCCAAAAACTTATTTTGCAAACAAACAAAGAAAATCTGCAAGAATTTAGAAGGGAGAACATACGCCAAAATGTGTTCTCTAGGCCGTTTCTTGGGGTCAAAGGAAATTATCCAACAAGGGTCATCTTTCTCATATGGTATTTAATCAATGTTCTGGAGCAAGTAGAGAGTAGTAGTCCATGCCCAGCAGGACACTACTCCCCTAGGAATACTGAAACGCCTGCATAGCCTGGCTTGGGGCCCTGGGCCCCAGAAGTCCCACTGGGACCTGACCATGCTGAGGGGTTGGGCTTTCCTCTAAGAAGATTCTCCAAAGTTCGATATTTAAAAGGCTTTAACATTTATTATTCCTCAGCATGAATAAGGTGGCAGATGTTTGTGGGATATAAAATCTCACACTTACTCACAACCATCATCATTCTGGAGATTTAAAAAGATTCCTTTCCCTAGCTCATTTCTGAAACCAAACCAGGGAGAGGTAAGTCTCCTGCTACCTTTAGCTGCCACTCAGATTGATGTTCTAAGCCTGACCTCTGGGGCTTGACAATAACCACTGAGGCAGTGACATGAGGTTCAGTGTTGTGTAACAGGAGAGAATCTGCCCTAACAAAGTCTTAACATTTCCACAACTTCAAATCGAAGTATGAAAAGAAAGAATAACCAAAATTCAGGTTACAGATGGTAAAGGCTCTTTTTCAGAACAGTGCACGTGGTAGTTAGACAAGATGCATTTAGTAACTTTAAAAATAAACATTTTCACATACTTATCTCAAGAAAGAGTATCATGTTTCATCTTCCATATATTATAAATAGCAAAAACAGATTTCTAATCCCACAAATGCTAAGAAGCTTAAAATGCTATTATAGCTCAGGTGTAGGGAGACACCCAGTGGTGAAAAAGATGGTCTGATTTTTCCCTCAACCCTGGGATAGTGGCTCCCACCCCTATCCAATTGCCCTTAATCTGTGGGAAGAAATTCCACCAGGAGGAGGGAAGCATAAGGTTAAAAAGAAATATGCATACTATACATATATATTTACAGTAAACTTCAGTAACCAGAATATTAACAAAAATAGCTTCAAGTAGTCCTTGATTTATTTTTTCATCTATTTAATACTGATGGTCTGAGGAAAAGAAGTTAGTTAGATGGTTATATTAAAAACTTTTCTTTTCTTTTTTTTTTTGGCAGCTTTCTGTTAACACTTATTCATGCAGTGTTGTGTATGAATGTTTTAGGAGAAGTGATTAGACGACCGGTCACATTACTTGTCTGAGTTTGTGGTGGAAATCCACCAGCAGATGAACAGGTTCGTATGTGATCTTCAGCTTATTAATCTATACAAAGAGGAAAGCCTGGGTGGATTAGGATGAGACCCTCATGTTTAGGGATCAACACGTCTCTGAGACACTTAAAAAAAATTAGAGGAACCTAATCCTAGGACCAGGAAGTCTGAGTACAGTAGGAAAACTGAAACTTCAGCCCATGCAATATATTTGGCAGGAAATAACCAGGAGTGAAACCAGCATTATTATGACACTGAACATCATCAAAAAACAAAACATGTACTCTCTTCTTCATCATGTAACCAGATGTCTGAGACATGCTCTGATGGCTTCATGGAAACAATTAGGTTTTTACTTTCCCCAGAATATAACATGGATTATTTCTCAAAAATCTTAAAATAGAGGGCTTAAGCTTTTTGTTTATAAATCCTTGGAAAAAAATTATATTCTACCCCAACTCCTAACTATCCCAAAATAAACCCAAAGGCTTTTGCTTTCGCAGTTAAGAAAGATTTATATGTTTTCTTCAAATGTCAAAAATCAGTGGTTCCCTCAGGCCCACCATGTTCCCCCCAGTTCAACACCCACCTCTGGGAAGGAAAAAAGGATGGAGGAAGAGGCAACTAGGAAGATCTCCACAACTGACCAAATCCCCAGGCCCCCGGTGGCTCTGTTTAGTGAACTCCCCAGTCAAATACAGCAGCCAAGGCACAGCTGGCACCATTCCCAGCAGGCTTCACAGAGGCCTTTCTGTTTCTGCAGGAGGCCCAGGAAATCAGCACACAAGTTCTTGGTTGTATGCTTGGGCAAGAGGCAGGACCACAATTAGGTTGGACTATTGTGGACAAGGGGATGGGAACAGGCCCCGAAGATGAGATGGGTTTACTACTCTGTAGCCATGAAGGAACACACAGCTGCCAGTTCAGACCATAAACTCATTATTTCCAAAGAGAGCTAGCTGTTGGGTGGAGCTGGAGTCTGGGTCCACAGTTTTCCTGCGGCCAGTCACAACTGTTCCCTCTGGAGTCTCTTTGGTTTTCTGAGGTGAGTTTTTCACATTCTTTAATTTCTGTTTGCCCTTTTCAGGGTTGAAGGTTCCTCTGCTGATGAACTGAGGCCTGTCTTCCAGGGATTTGGTCTGACCGAATGGCCCTTCCACTCCGAGGGCCTCGCCAGCTGATGCAGCTCGGTAGAAAGGAGATTTAGAATAAATCTGAAATCGTTTTCTGGTCCCATGAGAAGATGCAGTGTTAGATGAACATAAAGTAGAGAATGAAGAGTCTACTGAATCCAGAGAGTCTTGCTGCCTTTTTAGCTGCTTTCGTAACTTGCTTGAAGGTTCAGCTTTGCCAGCTGCCTTCAGGGAGCTAAGGACCAAGCTTCTCTCTAATTCAAAAGAAGAGATCAAAGCTCTAAGTGACAATTTCCTCTAAAGCAAATCATCCCATAATAATAGGTTTCACCATTCCTGTGTGATGGGTGGGCTGAGGTCTGAAGCATCCAGGCTGACCTACTCTGTCCACGGCCATAATCTGCGAAGTTACCTGTTTCTAAACATATCATTTAAGAATCAACCCCAAGAAGTCTGGAGGCTCAGGTCATGATCTCGGGGTCCTGGGATAGAGTCCCACATCGGGCTCCTTGCTTGGCAGGGAGCCTGCTTCTCTCGCTGTCTCTGCCTGCCTCTGCCTGCCTCTCTGCCTGCTTGTGTGTGCTCTCTCTCTCTCTCTGGCAAATTAAAAAACAAAAACAAAAAAATAATCAAAAAAACAAAAGCTAATGATAGTGACTAATACAACATAATAAAATTAAAAAATAAAATACTGCCAGGATATGTAGTAATTCTATGTCTCCCTGAGACACGCCACATAGTTAAATACCTCCTTTGGTATAAGCGCATCTCTCAGCAGGGCCCAACTCCTATCAACCACCCTTAGAACATGGATCATGGATCAGTAAGACAACATGTGTTGTAATTATTGGGTTTTCTCTGTGGTAAACAGAGAAGAAAACATTAAGTTGACAAAAAACTGCAAACATTAAATGTTGGGTCTGATGAACAATATATAATGGAAGCTTCACAAAGATCAGTATATTTGAACTCCTTAGAACTTTGTCACCTTCTCTCATAAGGTCAGGCATTCTTGAAAAGAATTTAGTCTTAGCCTGGGAATCCTTATTCCTCCCTTGCAAAACAAATCTGGACTCTTTGGTCTAATACGTTCATTTACCTGACTTCTCAGATATGGCACCTTCAGACTCAATATTCAAATTTTCTGAGCTATCAGCAGTCCCAATGGAAGCCTCAGACTCAAGGGTTTCATCATCAGAAGCACGGGGTTCCAGTACAAGCATCTCAAATGTTAGCTCCTCCCTGTAAGATATAATCAAGAAATACACCACTGTTTGATAAGAGGAGGAAGGAAGACAACAGGAAAAAAAGACTTACAATGAAAGAAATTTAAGTAGCAAAACAGTCACATTTCCTACTGTTCCCATCCAAAGTGGAGATAAAGACCGTAAGCCACAGTAATGATGGAGGCTACAAACACAGTCTGGGACCTATAACAGAGCAAAGAGTGAGCAGGGAAAAGATGCTGCAGCTGTAAGATATTTTGGTAAAATGAACTCTGGGCTGATAACCAGGAGATCAGGGTTCTAAACTCACTCTACACTCATATTAATGCATTGGCAAAAGTACTTTCCTGTCCCTGGACCTCAGCCCCCTCAACCACAAAACAAAGAGATGACATGAGATAATCTCTAGGATTCCTTCTAGCTCTTTAACTATTTTCCATGAACTGGCACTAACGACGAAGTAAAACGTCATTGATCTTTTCTGTCTTTTGCCTCTTATGCCACCTCCACTCACAGCATTCTCTACTCCTCTTCATCAGGCACCCAACCTACCTCTCAATTGTGCCCCTTGTTCCTTCAAGTCTTGGACTTGGTTGCTAATCTTGCTTTCCCGCTACTACTTGATGTCACCTGATCTGTCAATAAACATCTTCGTAAAAGCTCACCTCAGTACTCTCACACTAAAGTGTCCTTGTGTCTGCTACTTCTAACAATCTTTCCCTCACATTATGTGGGCAATCTCTCCAATGTGCAGATCTTAGAGTTTGTCACTACCTGGAAATATACTAGCTCTGAGTCCGCAACTGGCCACAATTTCTTTATCCTTCCAATTCTTACTCCCTTTCTCATCAAATCTCCTCTCTTTCAGAGCCTTCTTAGCTCTGCTTCCACTCTACGTAGCTCAAACTATATTCTCCAGTGACATTTTCATCAAAGCTGAGTGAGGTCCTCTTTTCAAATTAGATAGCTAGCCCCTGGTCAAGGTGCACAACCTCTGCCTTATCGAGCTCTGTACAGCTGAGTCCCAGCTGCTTTCTTAGCTTACCAAAATTCTAGAATCACTCCTGACAGGCAAAACGTATTTTAACAGACTCAGATGTCCCCTAATGCATCAATCTCTTAGATCCTGAAACTCAGAAACAAAAATCCCCTTAAAACTTTAGAGCCTTTTTTGTCCATAAGAACCAATACACAGTAGCCTCAAAAAGAACCATAGCATGTCTGTACTATCCCCAAGATGTAGTGTTATTGTTACTTAACCTTGCTCTAGTGATGGTAGAGGGCAGAGAGCTGCCTATCTGCTTCTCTCCTAAATTGCCACCAATTTTCCCACCTATTATCCCAGCACCCACTAGAATTGCTGCCTTACCCTGACCATCCTGTTGGTGGCCCCATAGTTATATTGATCTTCAGATAATAACCTTCTTTAGTTCTCGTTTTTTGTTTTGTTTTTAAGATTTTATTTATTTATTTGTCAGACAGAGAAAGCAAACACAAGGAGGGAGAGCAACTGGCATAGGGAGAAGCAGGCTCCCCACCCAGCAAGGAGCCCTATACAGAACTCAAGCTGAAGTCAGACACTTGTGACTGAGCCACCAAGATGTCCCACTTTAGGGAGTTCTGAATGACACTCATTCTTGAAAGGGACTTTTGTCTTAGCCTAGGAATCCTTACTCCTCCTTTGAAAGACCAACCTGTTCAATGAGGCTGATCTCAGACCTGTTCGGAGACCTGGCTAAGACTGACACACCTTATCGCAGTCACCAGCACTGTTACTCAAGAAGCTTCAGGTACACCTGCTCATGGAGCTTCCCTCATTGAGGTTACAACTCTTCATGCTCTTACCTGAGTCCAGGCAACATGTCTTTTCCATGTATTTGCATCTCCTGTATTACCGGATACAGTGCTTGGTACATAGGGGATGTTTAATAAAAAAGGAAAAACCAAGAGAGCACAGAATGCAGAAAATGAAAACAGGTAACGACTGGTGGCTCCCTTTCCTCCTGGAAACTTACTTCTCCTTCTGTAGGTTTTCAATCTGCTCAGTCAGTACTCTCTCCTCTTGCTGCATGGCTGCTTGCTGTTGTTCTGTGATGTCAGTCTCCACAGTGGCTTCACTAGTCAAGGTCTCTTCTGGGACATCAGACATGGAGGGCAACCGGACCACAACAGGAGAGGATGGACTTGGATAGTTTCCTCGACGAAGTCGCCCCTTTCCCTGCAAAGAAAAATATGCGTTAGCAGTAAATTGAGTGACTGCATTAGGTATATGCAGCCTGTTCAGAACAGCAAGTTTGTGTACTTCCATCAAACCAGGTAAATGGTAGGAAACATTCTGCAAGGCTCAGATATTTAGAAGATACTGTCCATCAAACACATTTAGTTTAAGTATTTCTTTCAGTAGCACTAGAAAATGGATACTTTGGTAGGTGGCACTGTGGGAACACATTATGCACTGAGAGGAGAGATTCTTCACTTAATATAAGCTTTGTCCACTCCAAACAAGTATCCATACCTGGCTATTTAAATTTAGTTAAAATTAAATAAATGTAAAATTTTAGTTCTGTACTCATACTAGTCACATTTCAAGCGCTCAATTGTCACAGGAGGCTAGTGGCTACCATACTGTAATACTGCAAGATACAGAACATTTCCATCCAAAAAGGTCTGACAGACAATGCTGCTCCGTAACTTTAACCTTGGAATGTACAATCTCTCTAGGAAGACTACAGAAACATGTCCTGAAAAGTCAGTTTCATTAAAAAAAAAAAAGTCATTTATATATTACAGGATGCGTGTGAGAGAGATTCTCTGAGAGCACCTCAAGAAATTTCCTTTTTGAGATTAGGGCGGAAGGGAAAATCTCATTGCTTTTAATTTAGTTACCTTGTATATGACTTTAGCTTCTGATAATAGCAGACTAGGTATTTCAGATTAAACCTCCTTCTGAGAGCACCTGGACCAAACATTAAAAACCCATAATAGGGGTGCCTGGGTGGCTTAGTGGGTTAAGCCTCTGCCTTTGGCTCAGGTCATGATCTCAGGGTCCTCGGATTGAGCCCACATCAGGCTCTCTGCTTGGCAGGGAGCCTGCTTCCCCCTCTCTTTCTGCCTGCTGCTCTGCCTACTTGTGATCTCTCTCTCTTTCTCTGTCAAATAAATAAATAAATAAAATCTTAAAAAAAACAAAACCAAAACCAAAATATTCTTGAAGGCACCAGAGAGCTAGTTAATAAAGCAAACAAAAGAGAGGCTAGTTCAGCATTCAGGGCTAATCTAAATTTAAGAAGATGTGGCTGAGAATCTGAGCAGAGTTTCTGACAGACTACAGCAGGGGTTAGCAAACCATGGCTCTGGGCCAAATCTGGGGCCTTGTGACTGATTTTGAAAATAAATCTTTACAGAAATACATTCATGCTCATTAATTCACACATTGTCTAGGCTCTTCTGAAAAACAGCTGCAGCACTGATTGTTGCATCAAAGACCTTATGGTCCACAAAGCCTTATATTTACTCTCTGGTCCTTTAAAGAAGAAGTTTGCCAATCCCTGGGGTAGAGATAAAAACTGGAGCACACAAGGGTATGGACTGTTGCCTGGTAAAACTTCCATGCCTGACGCTGAGATCCCCAAGGTTTGCATCTTAAACAAGGGTAAGCTGAAATAAAAGTCTTTGTGGACCCTGTAGCTTCAAGTCATTTGAATGGTTCTGAAAATTTAAGTCCTAAAACCGGATTAAAGTAACCCCAGATTGCAAGAGCCCTAGAACCTGACAAAAAAAAAAATGAAAACACACTTTGGAGGAAAATCATGTCCTCTCAGTCCTCAAAATACTTCTACAAATAGTTTTTCAAATACGATGTATGACACATAATCAAAGGTAACTAAGCACAAAAGGAGACAAGACAATGTAAATGAAAACAACAAAACCCAGAAACTTTCAATGACTCCAGATACTGTGGCTATCAGACAGACTTAAAATAATCATGCCGAAGGAGAGAGAAAGAGTTGAAATGGTAGACTGGAAGTTAAATCAGAAGAAAACAAAGAATCAAGCAGAAAATAATTTTTTTCCTGAAAAAACTAGGAAAAGAAGGTAAAAAGTTAGAAAGGACAAAATAAAAAGATCAACCATATGTAGAAAGAATACCAGAAGAGGAGAGAGATCCTGTAGGATACTAAAGAGATAATGACAGAGCATATTTCAAAACCAATTAAATATATCAACCTACTGACTGAAGAAAGCATTCAAACTCTAAGGAAGATAAACAGAAAGAAGTCCACACATAGAAACAACTGCTAAAAATAAAAGGCAAGAGATAATCTTAAGATTTATTTATGACAGACTGAGAAAGTAAGAGCATGAGCTGTGGGGAGGAGCGGAGGGAGACAGACAAGCGACTCTTGGTCTGTGATGAGCATGGAGTCTGAGATAGGGCTTGACCCTGAGATCATGACCTGAGCTGAAATCAAGAGTCAGGATGCCTAACCAAGCCACGCAGGCACTCTAAGGTAAGAGATAATCTTAAAAGTAGTCAGAAAAAAAAGTATACCTGCAACAAGGACACAACATTAATATTCAAAAATATTCAGTTAAAATTCTAAATACTAATAATGAAGTAGCAGAAAGAGAAATTAAGAACACAATTCCATTTTCAATAGCACCTAAAAGAATAAACTACCTGGGAATAAACTTAACCAAAGAGGTGAAAGACCTGTACTCCAAAAACTACATAATACTGATGAAAGAAACTAAGATGACACAAACAACTGGAAAATACATTCATGCTCATGGATTGGAAGAATTAATATTGCTAAATGTCCATATTACCCAAAGCAATCTACAGATTCAATGCAATCTCTCTCAAAATGGCAACAGCATTTTTCAAAGAACTAAAACAAATACTAAAATTTCTAGGGAATCATTAAAGACCCTGAATAGCCAAAGCTATATTGAGAAAGAAGAACAAAACTGGAGGTATCACAATTCCAGATTTCAAGATACTACAAAGCTGTAGTAATAAAAAAACAGTATGGTACTTGTACAAAAACAGACACAAAGATCAATGGAACATAACAGAGTCCAGAAATAGACCCATGCTTATATGGTCAATTAATTTACAACAAAGGAAGCAAAAATATATGACAGGGTTAAAAGACCATCTCTTCAGCAAATGGTGCTGCGGTAACTAGACAGTTACATGCAAAAGAATGACCTGGACCACTTTCTCACATCAGACACAAAAAATTAACTCCAAATGTATTAAAGACCTAAATGTAGACCTGAAACCATAAAAACTCCTAGAAGAGAACACAGATAATAATTTCTCTGACATTGGCCATGGCAACATTTTCCTAAATATGCCTCCTAAGGTAAGGGAAACAGAAGCAAAAATAAATAAATACTAGGACTACATCAAAATAAAAAGCCTTTGTATAGTAAAGGAAACCAGCAACAATACAAAAAAGGCAACCTACTGATTGTGAGAAGATATATTCAAATCATCTATCCAATAAGGGATTAATATCCAAAGTATATATGGTACTTATACAACTCAAAACCAAAAAACCACAAACAACCCAATTAAAAAGTGGACAGAGGACCTGAATGGACATTTTTCCAAAGAAGATCTACAGATGGCCTATAGACATGTGAAAAAATACTCAAGATCACTTATCATCAGGAAAATGCAAATCGAAACCACAAGGAGATATCCTCTTGCTTCTGTCAGAATGGTTAGAATCAAAAAGACAAGAAATAACAAGTATTGGCAAGACTATGGAGAAAAAGGAACCTTCTTACATCAATGGTGGGAATGCAGACTGGTCCAGCCACTTTGGAAAACAGTATGGAGGTTCCTCAAAAACATAAAAGTAGGACAACCATATGATCCAGTCATTCCTCCACTGGATATGCATTCAAAGAAAATGAAAACACTAATTTGAAAAGATATATGCAACCTTATGTTAATTGCAGCATTAATTTACAAATTACGTAGGCAGCCCAAGTGTCCACTGATTGATAAATGGATAAAAAAGTAATGGAATATATGCAGTCATAAAAAAAGGATGAGATCTTGCCATTTGTGACAACATGGATGGAACCAGAGGGTATCCTGCTAAGTGAAAAAGTCAGATAAAGACAAATTCATGATTTCACTTATATGTGGAATCTAAAAAATAAAGCAAATGAATCAACAAAAAGAATCAGATCTTTTAAATGTAGAGAACAAACCAATGGTTGCCAGAGGAAAGAGGGCAAAGTGATGAGTTAAGAGAAGTAGGAGATCCAGGCTGGAAAGTACAGCACAGGGTACCTAGTCAGTGGTACTGTAACTACCTGCAATAGCACTGCGTAAAATATATGTGTTGAATTACTATGCTGTACACATGAAACTAATGTAATATTGTATATGTTAACTATATTCAAAAAAATGTTAACTGAGTTATGAAAAAACTACATCTACACATGCAACAAAAATAAACTATTTGGTAAAAGGTTACTTTTCCACAGAAATAATGGAAAGCAAAATATAATAGATGCTATTTTTATAGTGATGTAAGGAAAGAAACTGCCAATCTATGATTTTACACCAAGCAAAACCACCTTCAAGAATTAAGTTGAAATAATGATACTTTTACACAGACTAAGATACAATTACAAATACAATCACCAATACAATTGCACTAAAGGGATATAAAAAAGAGAAATAAAAAGAGAAAATAAAAATAATAAAAAGAGAAATTGGGGTGATAAATAAAGAACAAGGAAAAGAAAATATATGAGTAATTTTGAATGAATACTGACTACATAAAACATAAGAATAATGTGGATTTAAAGTATACAAATAATTAAAAATAACAAGAGCAACCACATCATATATAATATATAATATAATAACAGCTGAAGCATATGTAATTCCTTATATCATCGAAGATAAAAGTACAAATTAACAGACTTTGATAGTCATAGATTTATGTTATAATCTTTAGGTTAACTATTTAAAAAAGAGTAAAAAAGTATAAAACTAGCAACTAACAAAAGAAAAAAATGGAATAAAAAGTAATCAAAAGAAAAAGGCAAAACAAAACAGAACAAAAACAAAAAGAAACCCCAAAAAGGCAATAAAGAAAAGGAACATGTTATCAGGTAGGAATAATAAAACACACAAAATAAAATAGCAGATTTGGGACGCCTGGGTGGCTCAGTTGGTTAAGCAGCTGCCTTCGGCTCAGGTCATGATCCCAGCATCCTGGGATCGAGTCCCACATCGGGCTCCTTGCTCAGCAGGGAGCCTGCTTCTCCCTCTGCCTCTACCTGCCATTCTGTCTGCCTGTGCTCGCTCTCTCCCCCTCTCTCTCTCTGATAAATAAATAAAAAATCTTTAAGAAAAAAAATAAAATAAAATAAAATAGCAGATTTAAATCCCAATATATTAGGGATTACATTAAATGTAAATAGATTAAATGCACTTGTTAAAATCTGAAGACTGTCAGAGTGTCTTAATAAAGAAAACCCAACTATATGAAATTTATTAGGGGCACATATAAAACATTAGAATTTAGAAAGCTGAAAGTAAAAAGATAGGAATAAAAGACCCAGCATGTTTAATCAAAAGAAAACTGGTGTAGCTAAATAAGTTCCAGGCAAAGTAAATTTTAAGGTAAGAAGTGTTAATTTGTGATGAAGAGGGTTATTTCACAATGACAAAAGCTCAAATTATGAAGAAGGTAGGTTTCCAAATTTGGAAGTACCTCAGAAATGGCTTCTGAAAGTTTAAAGTAACATATTGACAGAAATAATCAAAGAAACAGACAATGCTTTAACTACCACAGAAAAAACAAATTTGTATACACAAATCAATAAAGCAACTTGATATATATTAAGTGACATAATAGACATATAAGAACCCAGTATCTAACAACTTCAGAATATTCTCTCTCTCTCTTTTTAAGAGATTTTATTTATTTATTTGACAGAGATCACAAGTAGGCGTGGTGGGCAGGGGGAAGCAGGCTCCCTGCTGAGCAGAGAGCCCAATGTGGGGTCTTGATCCCAGGACCCTGGGACCATGACCTAAGCCGATGGCAGAGGCTATAACCCACTGAGGCACCCAGGTGCCCAGAATATTCTTTATTTTAAAACATATACAGTAAGAAAATAAATTTCCAAGGGGTTAAAAAATTTACCTGACCTTTAAAGTAATTTATAATAAGTTTTCTGGTAGTGTCATCACAAAGAGAAAACTAAAAATCCCTATAAATTCAGAAATTAAGAAATAGACTTTTTAAAATATCCAAGGATGCCTGGGTGGCTCAGTCGGTTAAGCCACTGCCTTGGGCTCAGGTCATGATCCCAGGGTCCTGGGATTGAGTCCCACATCCGGCTCCTTACTCAGCAGGGAGCCTGCTTCTCTCTCTGCCTCTGCCTGCCACTCTGCCTGCTTGTGCATGTGCGCGCACTCTCGCGCACACGCTCTCTCTCTCTGACAAATAAATAAATAAAATCTAAAAAAAATATATCCATGGACAAAGAAAAAAATCACAATGGAAATTAGAAATTATTTTGAACAACAGTATCAAAATATATGAGATACACTTTAATACTGCCTACCCTAAAGTTACAGCCTTACATGCATACATTAGAAAAGAAGAAAGGCTAAAAATTAAAGAGATAAGCACCAATTTCAGGAAACTAGGTAAAGAGTAACAAAGTAGACCAAAGGAGAAAAAAGGAAACAAAGATAAGAGTAAGTGAACATTAGAAAAAAAGAGGATCAAAGCCAATATGTAACTTTTTAAAAAGACTAATAAGAAGTTTAAAACCCTGGCAAGACTGATGAAGAAAAATTAAGAATTCACAGATAACCAAAGGCAGGAATGAAAAGAGGGACACTATTATAAATCTTGTAGATAAAAAAGTTAAGAAGCTACTATGAACAATTTTATGTCAGGAAATCTGAAAGTTTATATGAACTGGAGAACTTCTATAAAAATCCAAGTAATTAATTCTGTCAAACAATAAATTTTAAAATGTGAAAAATCTTATAAATTCAATCTACAATTTAAAACTTTTCCATAAAGAAAATTATGGGCCCAGATGATTTTACCAGCAAACAAGAAGACAAATTTTTCCACACAAGTTTTTTTTTTTTTTAAAAAGAACGCTTGCCCAACTCATTTTCAGAGGCCAGCATTCCCTTGATATCAAGACATAACAGGGATATTAAAAGCACTATTATAATTTTACTCATTACCACAGGTGTAAAAATCCTAAAAACATACTATAAACCTATTCAAGCAATATATAAGAAGGATATTACTGTAAGACTAGTTGATTCATTGCGGTAATATGTAAATTATGGTTTAACATTAGAAATGCACTCTGTGTGTGTGTCAATAAAATACATACAGTAACAGCAATTTATAAAATTCAACATAAAATCACAGTAACAATTCTTAAAAAGACAAGAATAAAAGGAAACACACTTAAGAAGTGTCTACAAAAATTCTATAGCAAACATTATACTTTGTGGTAGAAGACTGAAAGCTTGCCACTCAGACTGGAAACATGCCAAGAATGATCCCTATCAGCACTTCCTTTCTACAGGATACTGGAGGTTCTAGCTTATGTAAGAAAGAGAAATAAAAGGCAAAAAGACTGTAAAAGGCCAAAGGAAGCTATCATTATTCATGAACAATATGCCTGTAGAGGCAGAAAATCTAAGGAAAGTGAGTTGAAAAAGGTCATCAGACAAGGAGAAAAAATGTGTAAGGTCACTACACACAAAACTTTAAAACATTTTTGAGAGGAACTGGTCTAGATGGAGAGAGAAATCATGTTCATGGATGGGAACGATATTGTAAAAATGTCAATTCTATCTAAAGCAATCATTAGTTCAAAGGAATCTCAGTAAAAATTCCAAGAGAATTTTTGTGAAGCCGATTCATAAAGAGCCAAGAATAATCAAACACAATTAAAGAAGAAGGTAGGATGACTTGTTCCAGCAGATTATTTTTAGAATGCTGTATTAATTTAAAAACCTGGTATTGGTACAAAGTCAAAACAGAGAGCATAGAAACAGATCAATGCACATATAGACTCTTGATTTATAATAAAAGGGGAACTTCATGACAGTATGAAAATAATTTTTTAGTTAATTATTATTATTATTATTATTATTTTATTATTATATTTTTAAAGGTTTTATTTATTTATTTGACACACACACAGAGATCACAAGTGGCCAGAGAGGCAGGCAGAGAGAGAGGCGTAAGCAGGCTCCCTGCTGAGCATGGAGCCCAATGTGGGGCCCACTGAGCCACCCAGGCGCCCCTATTATTATTATTTTAGAGCAAGAAAGCAAGCAAGCCGGGGAGGCAGTTTGGGGGTGAGAGAGAGAGATAATCTTAAGCAGCCTCCTTACAAGGTGCAGAGCCCAATGTGGGGCGAGGTCTGATGACTCTGTGCTGAAATCAAGGAGTCAGACGCTTAACTGACTGAGCCACCGAGGCACTCCAAGAATATTTTTTAAATAAATGGTTCTGGAAAAACTGGATATCCATGGGGAAATATAAAGATCACTGCCTAAAAGGTGAGGGAAGCATTCAAGAGTAAAGGGAAGAGCCTACACACCTGACAGCCAAAGGCAATGCATGGTCCTTGACTGGACATTGGTTTAAAGAAAATCATTATAAAGGATACTTGGTGAAACTTTAATATGGACTGTGTATTATATAACAGTCTTGTGTCAATGTCACATTTCCTGATCGTCAACTACACTGGGTGTGGTTAAATAAAATGCCTTTGGTCTTATGATACACATGCTGAGGTATTTAGGGGTAAACTGTCATAAACTCTGAAATGGTTCAGAAAAAAAAAGCGAGAGAAAGGCAAACATGACAAAATACTAACATTTGTTGTATCTAGGTGAAGGTACATGGGTACTCATTGTACTAGTCTTGCAACTTTTCTAAATGTTTTAGTTGTTAAAAATAATAAACTGGGGGTGCCTGGGTGGCTCAGTGGGTTAAAGCCTCTGTCTTCAGCTCAGGTCATGATCCCAGGGTCCTGGGATGGAGCCCCAAATCTGGCTCTCTGCTCAGCAGGGAGCCTGTTTTCCTCTTTCTCTCTGCCTGCCTCTCTGCCTACTTGTGATCTCTGTCTGTCAAATGCATAAATAAAATCTTTAAAAATAATAATAATAAACTGGAGGGGCACCTGGGTGGCTCAGTCAGTTAAGCATCTGCCTTCAGCTCAGGACGTGATCTCTAGGTCCTGAGATTGAGCCCTGCTTTGAGCTCCCTGCTCAAAGTAGAGTCTGCTTCTCCCTCTCCCCGTGCCCCTCCCCCTGCTTGTGTTCTCTCTTTCTCAAATAAAAATACAATTTTTTAAAAAACAAAAAAACAAAAAATCACTGCCTTCATTTTATCACATACAAAAACTGTCTCCAGGTGTAACTGGATACCTAAATATCAAAGGCAAAGCAATAAAGCTTTTAAAAGATAATAAAGATGATCTTTATAACCTTGGGTAGTAAAAAAAATTCTTACACATGACCCTAAAAGTAAAGAGTGACTACATTAAAATTAAGAACCTCTGCTAATCAAAAGATAAAAAACAGGGTGATGGGTATTGAGGAAGGCACGTTGTGTTGAGCACTGGGTGTTATAAATAACTAATGAATCACAGAACACTACACCAAAAACTAATGACATATTATACAGTGGCTAACTGAACATTAAAAAAAGATACATTTAAGGGTGAAAGAAAAAAATCTGAAACAGGAGTAACCAGAATTCATAAAGAACTTCAAATCAAACAAAAACAGGCAACCCAATTAGAAAAATGGGCCAGGGATGTGAACAGGTCCTTCACAAAAGAGGACAGCCAAATGGCCAATACACTTATGGGATAAGCACTTTAGAGTCACAGCATAAAAACGCAAATTAAAACACTCGGACACACCCATTAAAATGGCTAAAATGAAGGAATCTGGCAACATATGTAGTGGAGTAAACAACTGGGAACCCTCCCTCATACATTGCTAGTATGTACAACCATGCTAGAAAAAAGTTCACTATTATGTAACTAACGTTGATGATATATGTATCTGTGACCCAGTAATTCCACTCCTATGTATTGTCAACAAAAATATATGCATGTCCATCAAAAATCCATGTATCAGAATGTTCACAGAAGCATTATTCATAATTCCCCAAAACATAAGCCAAAGTCCTTCAACACTAAAATGGATACACTGTGGTATACGTGAATACTGTGATACTACAGCGTTAATGACAATGAGCTACAACTAACCACAACAATATGGATAAGTCTTACACACATAACACTGAGTAAATTAAGTCAAATAGAAAACAAGTTACATGATTATTACATTTTTAAAGTCCCAAAACAGGTAAAACAAAACTCTAGTGTTCAGAGATACATACATACATACATACAACAAATAAAACAGACTAAGTGATTAACATAAAACTCAGGTTATTGCTTATGCTGGGAGGAAGAAGGGATTGTGTTTGGAAAGAGAAAGAGGAGAGCCTCTGGGGATGCTAGCAATGTTCTATTTCTTGACCTAAGGGTGGTATTTAGATATAGTTCCTTTATAATTCATTAAGATATGTATGTATGCTGCTGTACTTTTTCTATACGTACTTCACAGTAAAAAAGATATTTTAAGAGTTCCTTTTCAAAGTTAGCTATTTATGCCAGTATGCCGATATCTTTCAAACAGCATGGGAAAATAAACTGACAGATTTCTGAGTTGATTTTGGGAAGAAAGAAGGAAGATATGCTATCTCAGAAACAGAAACCTGAAAGGTTTCACCTGAAAAAAAAAAAAAAAAAAAAAAGGCTTCACCTGAAAAAGGTGGAAGTGGAGGGCAGCTCCAAGGGCATTTAGGCTAACCCTTCCAAATTCATGCATTCTAAAACACACAGCAAGATGAAAATCAAGAGAATTACAAGATTGCTATTCCACTTTCAGTTCTGAGTTCAGAAAGCAGATGATATATTAAGAAAAAGGCCTTTGAAATAGAAGATCAGTCTGCAAATTTAACAAAGGATGCCTCAGAAGAAGATGGCATTGTGGAACTAAGGAAGAGAACAGGATTTGGAGTTAGTATCAACACAGAATGTCCATTATGACCGATCACAATCACATACATTTCAGGACATCTTGATATTGACTATTTTAATGAAGCCAAATAAATGACTAAAACATTATGTAAGATATGTAATATAAAAGCCTCAGAGAGCTGGAAAAATCTGAACTGATTCTACTACACACTTACTAGTATTCAACAGAAGAGTTGCCTTTGTTCAGCATTCATAATCATCATCAAGCCAACTAAGTAGTTCACCATGGATTAGCTCGGAATTACATAAGAGAGTGAAGAAAATCAAACAGGCTATTCAGGCCCAAGTTCTAATCAGCATTAAAAAAGATGAAGGAATAGGTGAACCCCCTACATCTCAGTTCTCTTACAAGGACGAAGGAAGTACTTTTTAAAGTTGATTACATAGAGCTTTTAGATACATGGAAATGGAAAATTGCTAATGTGTTAAAAACTGGACATAAATTTGTATATTGTAGGGTTTTTTTTTTTAATCTGCAAACACACCAAATTATTAACACTAGTTTGAGTGGAATAATATCCTTTATTCTCTACACTTCTCTGTACTTTCAAACTTCCCCAAAGTCAGCATGACTTTTTTTTTTAATGTAACTTTTTCTTTTCCAGACCAATGTTCATTTACATATTCTCTTTTAGTGGTTTTATCCATAATTGGTTTTCTACCATCTATGTAAAAGTCAACAAAGTGAAAAGGGCAAATATTTTCTTGGCATTATAATAAAAATACATTTGACCTCATGGACTCTCTGAAGAGTCCAGAGTTAACAAGTTGAGCAGTGGTTGGTGAATCCTTTGTTCATTTTTCACTGGGTAGGAGGTCTTTCCCTACTTATTTAAAGGAGCTTCTCCTATTAATTTAGGGAAAATTGGACCTTGTGATACGAGTTGTAGATATTTTCATAGGATGTGTCATTTTCCTTTTGCCTTGCTTATGGTCATTTCTATCATAAAGTAATACTTTGTATCTATGGTGATGAACATACCAACTTTTCCTTTTTAATAGTTTTGTATAATAAAGAAACCTTCTCTACTCCAAGATTACAGTATATTTTTCTATTATAATAGGGATTTTATTGGTTTGGATTGACCACACACTTTATGAATGATTTATACCTAATTCTTCAGGCAAATACCAAATATAAAGTCAAATTCTAGTCCTTTTCTGAGACTATAATTCAATGATTTTCTAGCTTAAACTTCAGAGATAAATTATTCCTAAAATCAAGATATCAACTCTAATTAACTGTAAATGTTGGTAAGTGCAGATATGAAGTCTGACTAATCCAGGTTTCAATATCATACATAATATTCAGATTTCCAATCCAAGCTACTAGGAAAAGCTGGACTATGGCTACCAAAGATGTCAGAGATAACACACAACAGATCAGGGAGCAGTTTAAAACATTATGGAGAGTTAACTATTTTCAATTTTTTAAAAACACATTTTTATTTTTTTCCCATTTTTATTTATATCCCAATTAACATACAGTGTAATATAGTTTCAGGTGTAGAATTTAGTGATTCATCACTGACATACACACACCCGGTGCTCATGACAAGTACCCTCCTTAACACCCATCACCTATTCAGTACCTGCCCCCCGGCCACCTCCTCTCCAGTATCAATTGTGTTACAGGGTCTGTTTCTTGGTTTGCCTCTCTCCCTCCCCAAAGTTCATTTGCTTTGTTTCTTAAAATCCACATATGAGTGAAATCATATGGTACCTGCCTTTCTCTGACTGACTTATTTCACTTAGCATAATACTCTAGCTCCACCTATGTATTGCAAATGGCAAGATTGCATTCTTTTTTTATGGCAGAGTAATATACCATTGTGTGTGTATAGGACAAACCAAACGCTCTGATGAACATTTGGGCTCTTTCAGTAATTTGGCTATCGTAGATAATGCTGCTATAAATATCAAGGTGTATGTGTCCCTTTGAATTAATATTTTTGTATCCTTTGAGTAAATACTTAGTACTACAATTATTGGATCATTGGGTACCCCTATTCTCGACTTTCTGAGGGACCTCCATATTGTTTCCCAGAGTGGCTACACCAGTTTGCATTCCCACCAACAGTGTAAAACACTAATGAACAAAACTGAAGGTGACACAAAGAAATGGAAAAACATTTCATGTGCATGGATTCTAAGAATACTGTTAAAATGCAATCTACACATTTAATGCAATCTACACATTTAATCCAATCCCTATCAAAATACCAACAGAATTTTTCACAGAGCTAGAACAAACAGTCCTAAAATTTGTATAGAACCACAAAGGACCCCAAATAGCCAAAGCAATCTTGAAAAAGAAAAGCAAAGCTGGAGGCATCACAATTCCAGACTTCAAGTCATATTACAAAGCTGCAGTGACCAAGACAATATGGTACTGGTACAAAAACAGACACATAGATCAACAGAACAGAATAGAAAATCCAGAAATGGACCCACACCTATATGGTCTACTAATATTTGGCAGGAAAAAACATCCGATGGAAAAGAGAGTGTTTCCTCAACAAATGGTGTTGGGAAAACTGGACAGCAACATAAAAAAGAATGAAAATGAAACTGGACTACTTTCTTACACCATTGCAAAAATAAATTCAAAAAGGGTAAGAGACCTAGATGACACAGGCAGCAACCTCTTTAACATCAGACATAGCAACTTCTTACTAAACATGTCTCCGGAGGCAAGGGAAACAAAAGCAAAAATGAACTATTGGACTTCATCAAAATAAAATGCTTTTGTATAGCGAAGGAAACAATCAACAAAACTACAAGGCAACCCATGGAATGGGAGAAGATATCTGCAAATGACACATTTGATAAAGGGTTAATAACCAAAATGTACGAGGAACTTTTTCTAAAAAACTCAACACCCGAAACAAAAAACCAAATAATCTTGTTAAAAAATGGGCAGGAGACATAGACATTTTCCCAAAGAAGACATACAGATGCTAACAGACACATGAAAAGATGCTTAACATCACTCATCATCAGGGAAACGCAAATCAAAACCACAATGATATATCACCTCACACCTTTCAGAATGCTAAAACTAACAACACAGGAAACAACAGGTGTTGGCAAGGTTGTGGAGAAAGGGAAACCCTCTTACACAACATACTTTTTATTTTTGAAGTATAACTGACATACAATTTTATATTAGTTTCAAGTGTACAACATACTGATTCAACAATCTATGCATTACTCAATGTTCACCATGACTTGTTTGTACAGAAAAATCAAAGTAGCACTTGATTTCACACTTTCAAAATGGAAATGGGATTCCCCTCTTCTTTTCATACATCTGCTGTGTATGTGTTCTTAGTGGTTTTTATGTGGATGTATGTTTTTCACATCAGTTGGGTAAATGCACTGAGGGCACAGATGCTATAGCATATGGTGACACTATGCTTAGCTTCAAAAGAATCTGGAAAGATGTCTTCTTAAGAGGTTGTACCATTTGTAATTTCATCAGTAATGAATGAAATTTATTTTTGTCGCACATCCTCACCAGCAACTGGTATTGTCAGTTGTGGTATTTAGCCTTCTAATGGATGGAGAGAGTATGTCCCTGGTGTTTGACTTTGCTTTTCCTTAATGCACAGTGCATATCATTTTCCACTAATTCCTCAAATTGAGCAATTTACACATGCTTATTTCCGATTTATGTATATTATTTGGTAAGGTATCTACTCATATTGCTCTATTTATCTTAATTTGGAGAGCTTGTTTTCTTATTGTGGAATTTTCCTAGTGATTTGAATATTTTGCATACAAATCTTTCTTCAGATTCATGTTTTGAAAATACACAACCCTAGTCAGACGCTTGTCTTCTTAAAAATTGTAATTTTCACTGAACTCACAGAAACAGAGTAGACTGATTGATGGTTGCAGGGGCTGGGGTGGGGATATAGGGGAAATGGATGATAGTGGTCAAAGGGTAAAAATTTCCAGTTATAGGATGAATAAATTATGGGAATATAATGTACAACATGCTGACTATAGTTACTACATTGTATATTTGAAAGTTGATAAGGGAGCAGATATTAAATGTTCTCACCATCAAAAAAGTAAAAGTAACTACGTAGGGTGATGGATGTGCTAACTAATTGTATTGTGGTAATCGTTTTATGATATATACATATATCATCAGCGCATCACATTGTAATCTTAAATTTATACAATGTTATATGTCAATTATAGCTCAATAAAGCTGGGGAATAAAAGGAAAAAAAACAAAACACATGTTTTTTAGAGCTTTAAAAGAAGTCACATATACAGAACAGTGACTTAAAAAAGAAAATTCTTCCAGATTAAACAGAAAGTGTAATGCAGGGATCACTGATCTGGTAAGTGGTATCAATTTAATCACACTGAGTCCCAGTTTCTCTGTTTTCCAAAAGATAGTAGTTTCTTGGTTAGTAGACAGTTCAAGCTGTTTACCTTTTGCTCTTCTTTTCTCTTTCGTTTCCTTTTTTCCCCCTAAAGACTGATCCTTTATTGCCACTTTTCATAGCTTGATTTCAACTTGTGTAGAAAAAGGTTTTAGTTGACCACCTTGCTGATTTCTTCTTGGGCTCTTCCATAACTGCTCTTTCAGCTAACCTAAGCTTCCTCTTGGATATTTTGGCACTGCGCGGTGAAGACAGGGGTGCTTGAGTGACTGCAGGATGCAGGGCAGTGAGAGCCCTGAAAAGCTAGAATGCCTGGGCTATATACTTCTAATACTTTCAGTTTGTATTTTTAGTCTTTTTTTTTTTTTTTTTAGATTTTATTTATTTATTTATTTGTCAGAGAGAGAGAGAGAGAGAGAGGGAGAACACAAGCAGGTAGAGGCAGAGAGAGAAGCAGGCTCCCTGCTGAGCAAGGACCCTCCCCTCCCCCAACCGACAAGGGACTCAGACCCAGGATCCCGGGACAATGACCCAAGCCAAAGGCAGCGGCTCAACCAACTGAGTCACTCAAGCGTCCCTATTTTTTAGTGTTTGATTCACCTGGATCAGTATCTTAATTCTTTTTTCTCTACATGGCTATCCATTTTTCCTTCACCATTTATTGGATAATATACTTTTAAAATGCTACCCACTTAAATTTTTTTATAATCCTTTCTTTTTCTTTTAAAGGATTTTCCAAATTTTCATTTTCTTCTTAATGAATTCTTTTATCAACTTGCCAAGAGTCCCCCCATATGTTATTTTGCTATTTTTACTGAGATCACATTTGTAGGTAAAGGGTTACAAAACTTTCTTTGACATTGGAGGGAAGATGGCAGCAGAGTGGAAGGACCCTAGGCTTGCTTCATCCCACAAATACAACTAGACAACTACCAAATCATCCTAAATACCCAAGAAGATGACCTAAAGAATGCAAGAACAAATTTCACAGGAAGAGAAGAGGCCACACTGCAGGAGTTAGGAAGTCTGGGAAACACAGCTAGGGAGAGAAGCAGATTGTGGCTACTACAGTGGGGAGGATCGGAGGTCATGAAGAAAGCTGAGACAGACTAACACACAAGAGAGTGCACAAAAGAGAAGGCCTAGAAAGAAAAAGCACTGGAGTTCTGAGAGTTCACATTTGCCTGTGGAACAGCTCTGAAGACACTGGGGGTATACCTGGAGGAAAGGCAGGGCAAACAGCCCATGAACGCAAGTGGGGAGAGCAATCTGAAGAGTGCCTAGGGTACACAGTAGGGAGATTAGTTGTTCATTTCTGATCATGTCTTACAGGGGCAGTGATCTCACAGAGACTCCTCTAGGAACAAAGGGACTGTCAGATGTCATTTGCCTCCCCTACCCCTCAGCATAAGCATAGGGCAACTTGCAGGAACCAGCACGGCACTGACACTTGCTATTTAACTTGCTTACACCAAGTTCCCTCTACCCTGCCCCCATTCCATGCTCTAGAGGGACTACCATTCCCAGTCAAATCTGCCTCAGTCCCAGCACAGCAGGACTCTTCCCCCAGAATACTGACCCAAACCCCTAACAATACTGCATCTCCTGACTTGGGAGTTTTGCAACACTTTGGTTCCAGTGGTGGTGGCTACACATCTCATTTCATAAGCAGACCAGGACACACCTAGTTAAAACATACCATATTCAGGTCAGTGACCAAATAAGAAGAGTACATGCAGCACATACTGGTGACGCTCCTGGAGGTACCAGGTCCTGGGGAACACTGTACACTATACTGCAGCGCTCTAAAGGACCTCTTCCTCATAAAGCCATTACCTACCCTTAAGACTAGGAGACATAGCTGTTCTTCCTAATGCACGGAAACAGCCACAGAAACTTAGTCAAATGAGAAGACAGAAGAATTTGTCCAAACAAAAAAACAGGACAAGGCCACTGCCAGAGATCTAAGTGAAGCAGATATAAGTAACATGCTTGATGAAGAATTTATTTTTATTTTTTTTAGGTAGGCTCCACACTGGGCTCAAACACCAACAAAGGGCTTGAGCTCACAACTGTGAGATCAAGAAAAGGGTTCTTAAGTTGCTGACCTACCCAGGTATCCCTTGGGAGAATTTAAAGCAATGATCCTAAGGACACTCACCGGACTTGAGAAAAGAATGGAGAACATCAGTGAGACCATTAACCCAGAGATAAGGAACAATATAGAGATAGAGGGTTCAAGAAGTGAAATGAGAAATACACTTGTTGGAGTGAACACAAGACTGGAAGGAGCAGAGAAACAAATTAATGACCCAGAAAAACAGAGTAATGTAAAGCAACCAAGCTGATCAAAAGAGAGAAAAAAGAATTACACAGAAGAATAGAATTATAGAAATCAGCGACTCTATCATATGTAATAACTTCAGGAGTCCCAGAAAAAGAAGAGAGAGAAAAGGGGATGCACAATTTGTTTGAAGAAATAACAGCTGAAAAGTTCACTAATTTGGGGGAGGAAACTGATATACAGATCCAGGAGGCACAGAGAACCCCCTACAAAATCAATTAAAGCAGATCTACACCAAGATATATTATAATTAAAATGGCAAAATATAATGATAAAGAAAAAATATTAAAAGTAGCAAGACAAAAGATCTAGTCACATTCAAAGGAAACCCCTCTAAGGCTATCAGTGACTTTTTCACCAGGAACTCCAAGCCAGAAAGGAGTGGCATAATATATTCAAAGTGCTGAATGGGAAAAACCTGCAGCCAAGAATACTTTATCCAGCAAGGCTATCATTGAGAATAGAAGGAGAAATAAAAGAGTTTTCCAGACAAACAAAAACTAAAGGAGCTCATGGCCACTAAACCAGCCCCAAAAGAAATATTAAAGGGGATGCTGTGAGTGGAAAGGAAAGACAAAAAAGACAGTATGAAGGCAAGAAACACAAAAGTAGTAAAAATGAACATTTCTTTAAAAAAAAAAATCAGTCAAGGGGTGCCTGTGTGGCTCAGTGGGTTAAGCAGCTGCCTTCGGCTCAAGTCATGATCTCAGGGTCGTGGGATCTCAGGGTCCACATCGGGCTCTCTGCTCAGCAGGGAGCCTGCTCCACCACTCCTCTCTCTTGCCTGCCTCTCTGCCGACTTGTGATCACTCTCTCTCTCTGTCAAATAAATATATAAAATCTTTAAAAAAAAATTAAAAAATAAAAAAAATTAAAAATCAGTCAAGGATCTCACAAAAGGATGTAAAATATGACACCATATGCCTAAAACATGGAGAAGAGTAAAGAATGGGTTCAAACTTTAACAACCATCAACTTATATGCAGAAGAGGTTATATACAAACCTAACAGTAATGACAAATCAAAAACAACTAATAAACATGCAAAGAATAAAGAGAAATAAATCCAAATATATCACTAAAAATCAGCAAATCATGAGAAAGAGAGAGAGAGAGACACAGACACAAGGATCAGCAGACTAAGGAAAGACTTCAGAAATAACCACTAAACAATTAATAAGATGACAATATATACACACCTATCAATAATTACTTTGAATGTAAATGGACTAAATGCTCCATTCAAAAGACAAAGGGTGAGGGAATGTACAAAAAACCACAAAGCTCATCTCTATACTGCCTACAAGAAACTCATTCTAGACTTAAAGATACCCGCAGATATAAGTGAGGGGATGGAGAAACATCTATTGTGCAAATGGATGTCAAAAGTAGCAGCAATACTTATAATAGGCAAACAGACTTTAAAACAAAGACAGTAACAAGAGACAAAGAAGGACACTATATAATAATAAAGGGGGCAATCCAAAGAGAAGATAAAACAACTGTAAATATTTATGCACCCAAGAGAGGAGTACCCAAATACATAAAGCAGAGAATAATAAACCTAAAGGAATTATTTTGTTTTATTTTATAAACATAAAGGAATTAATAGATACTAATACAGTAATAGTAGGGGACTTTAACACCCCACTTACATCAATGGACAGATCACCTAAAATAGAAAAACAAGGAAATAAAGGCTTTGAATGACACACTAGAACAAATGGATTTAACATATATTCAGAATACTCCATCCAAAAACAGAAGAATATACATTCTTTTCAAGTACATATGGAACATTCTTCAGAATAGATTACATATTAGCCACACAAAACAAGCCTCAACAAGTGTACTTACTGTGGTGAGCACTAGTTTAAATGGAAGTGCTGAAATGTTGTATTATACACCTGAAACTAATATCACACCATCCTGTTAGCTAACTGGAATTTAAATAAAAACCAAAAAAAAAAAAAAAAAGAAATCCTCAACGAATTCAAAAAGATTTAAGTCATACCAAGCATCTTTTCTGAACACAAATAAAACTGAAATTAATCATAAGAAAAAACCTGGAAGACCAAATATGTGGAGGTTAAATAATATACTACTAAACAAATGAATTGGTCAACAAGGAAATAAAAGAAAATTGAACAAAAAATAAATTAAAAAGTACATGGCAACAGATGGAAGTGAAAACAAAACAGTTCAAAACCTTTGGGATAAAAAAAATAAAATAAAATGTCTGGAGATGGGGGGAAAATAAAGAAAACCTTTGGGATGCACCAAAAGTGGTTTTAAGGGGGAATCAAACAACCTAACCTATACCTAAAGGAAATAGAAAAAGAACAAACAAAACTGAAAATAAGCAACAGGAAGGAAATAATAAAGATTAGAGCAGAAATAACTGATAAAGAAACTAAAAAAATAGGATGGATGAAACCAGGAGTTGGTTCTTTGGGGTAAAAAAAAATCAAAAAATGTGATAAAACTCTAGCCAGACTTATCAAGAAAAAAAAGAGAAAGGACTCAAATAAATAAATCACAAATGAGAGAGGAGAAATAACAACCAACACCACAGAAATACAAAGGATTGTAAGAAAAAATTATGAAAAGCTATATGCTAACAAATTGGGCAACCTAAAAGAAATGGATAACTTCCTAGAAACATGTAACCTACAAAAACTGAAACAGCAAGAAACAGAAAATTTGAACACATCAATTACCAGCAAAGAAACTGAAACAGTAATGCAAAAAACTCTTGACAAAGCAAGTCTGGGACCAGATGGCTTCACAGAATTCACAGGCAAATTCTACCAAACATTTAAATAATAGTTTGTATCTATTCTTCTCAAACCATTCCAAAAAACAGAAAAGGGAAAGAAAACTTCTAAATTTATTCTACGAGACCAGCATTACCCTGACACCAAAACCATATAAAGATATCACTTTAAATAAAAAAAGAACTTCAGGCCAATTTCTCTGATGAACACAGATGCAAAAATCTGCAACAAAATATTGGCAAACCAAATCCAACAATACATCAAGAAAATCACTCCCCACGATCACATGGGGTTTATTCCTGGGTTTCAAGGGTGGTTCAATATTCACAAATCAATCAATATGACAAATCACATCATTGAGAGAAGGATAAGAACCGTATGATCATTTCAATAGATGCAGAAAGAGCATCTGACAAAGTACAACATCCAGTCATGAGAAAAACCCTCAACAAAGTAAGTTTAGTGGGTATAAACCTCAACTTAAGAAAGGCCATATATGAAAAACCCACAGCTAACATTATACTTAATGGGGAAAAATGGAGAGCCTTTCCCCTAACATCAGGAACAAGGGAAGGATGTCCACTGTTCACCACTTTTATTCAACGAAGTAATGGAAATCCTAGCTAGCCACAGCAATCAGACAACAAAAATATATAAAAGGTATCCAAATGGGTAAAGAAGAAGTAACTGTCACTATTTGCAGATGACATGATACTAAATAAAGAAAACCCTAAATATGCCACCAAAAAACTACTAGAACTGATAAAGTTAAGTAAAGTCACAGGATACAAAAATCAATATACAGAAATCTGTTGCATTTCCATAAACCAATAATAGAGCAGAAAGAGACATTAAGAAAACAATCCCATTAACAACTGCACCAAAAATAGTGAGATGCCTAAGAATAAACCTAACCAAAGATGTAAATGAAAATTATAAAACACTGATGAGGAAATGGAAGATGACACAAAGAAATGGAAAGATATTCCATGCTCATGGATTTTAAGAACAAATATTGTTAAAATGTCTGCAATACCTAAAGTAATGTACACATTTAATGCAATCCCTACCAAAATACCAACAGCATTTTTCACAGAACTAGAACAAACAATCCTAAAATTTATATGAAAGCAAAAAGATTCTGAATAGCCAAAGCAATCCTGAAAAAGAAAAGAAAAGCAGAAGGCATCACAAGTCTGATTTCAAGTCATAGTACAGAGCTATAGTAATCAAAACAGTATAGTACTATTACAAAAACAGACACATAAATCAATAGAACAGAATAGAAAATCCAGGAAAAAGCCACAATTATATGGCCAATTAATGTTCAATGAAATAGGAAATAGTATACAGTGGGAAAAAGAGAGTTTCTTCAAGAAATAGTGTTGGGGGGCACCTGGGTGGCTCAGTGGGTTAAGCCGCTGCCTTCGGCTCGGGTCATGATCTCAGGGTCCTGGGATCGAGTCCCGCATCGGGCTCTCTGCTCGGCAGGGAGCCTGCTTCCCTCTCTCTCTCTCTGCCTGCCTCTCCATGTACTTGTGATTTCTCTCTGTCAAATAAATAAATAAAATCTTAAAAAAAAAAAAAAGAAAGAAATAGTGTTGGGAAAACTAGGCAGCAACATGCCAAAGAGTGAAAATGGACCACTTTCCTACACCATACAGAAAAATAAATTCAAAATGGACTGAAAACCTAAATGTGAGACCTGAAACCATAAAAATCCTGGAAGACAGCACGGGACAATAAGCCTCTCTGACATTAGCCACAGTAACTTCTTTCTGGGTATGTCTCCTGTGGCAAGGGAAACAAAAGCAAAAATAAACTATTGGAACTTCATCAAAATAAAAAGCTTCTGCACGGTGGAGTAAACAATAAAACCAAAAGGCAACCTATGAAACGGGAGGAAATACTTGCAAATAATATATGTGATAAAGGGTTAGTATCCAATATAAATATATAGAACCTATACAAATAAAAAAAAGAACAACTCAACACCTAAAAAACAAAGAATCCAATTAAGAAATGGGAAGAAGACATGAAGAGACATTTCTTCAAAGAAGAACTAGATGGCCAACAGACTAATAAGATGCTCATCACCACTTATCATCAGGGAAATGGAAATCCAAACTACAAATGAGTTATCATCTCAAACCTGTCAGTATAGCTAAACTCAAAAACACAAGAAATAATGGGTGCTAGCAAGGATGTGGAGTGGTCCAGTGTTGGTGGGATTACAAACTGGTGCAGTATAGCCATTATGGAAAATAGTATGGAGGTTCTTTAAGCACATACAAATAGAACTCCCCTATGATCCAGCAACTGCATTACTGGGTATTTACCCAAAGAATACAGAAATTACGAATTCAAAGGGAAACATGGGTCCCTATGTTTACAGAAGCATTATTTATAATAGCCCAGATATGGAAGCAGTCCAAGTATCCATTGACTGATGAACAGATAAGGAAAATATGGTATATAAATACAATGGACTATTTAGCCATAAAAAAGAATGAAGTCTGGCCATTTGCAACGACTAAGATGGAGCTAGAGAATATAATGCTAAGTGAAATAAGTCAGAGAAAGACAAATACCAACTGATCTCACTTGTATGTGGAATTTAAGAAACAAAATAAACTAGCAAAGGGGAAACAAGAGACACAAACACACACACACACACTCTCTCTCTCCAAGAAACAGACTCTTAACTACAGAGAACAAACTGATGGTTACCAGAGGGGAGGTGGGGAGAATGGTGAAATAAGTGATGGGGGTTAAGGAGTGCACTTATCATGATGAGCACTGGATGATTAAAATAAAAACTTAAAAAAGATAAGCCTCCTTCCTTGTTTATGAAAATTTGATCTTTGGTCAATGTTACAGCTGCAGGATCCCTGTAAACCTGATAAAGGTAGCACGAAAACGATGTTATTAAATACACTGCCTCTGGCAAAAATTACCTTGATTGGTAAATTACATCTAAAGAAGCAATGATAAATAAATTATAAATATCTGGTCAAAAGCCATATATTTGGACTTCCCTGAGTGTGCCGTCTGTTCTAATTTAGACACATTCCTTACAGGGACCTTGGAAACCACGTCTATGGAATTTTAGAAAAGACACTGATTCCCATGGAGGCATGAAACTTCTAAGGCAGAATGGATCTGCATTCACAACATCTGGATCTCTTTTTCTGCATCTGAGCTGCAACTTGGGAGGCTAAAGATAACTAAGCCCTTGATGGTTGTATGGCTGGACGGACGGCTACAAGGACTCTGGCAGAAGAGAAAGACTTTAAGCTGTCTGTTGGCATGCTGTGCTTACTGCCTGACATCATTTTAAGTGATTCTAATCCCAAGTGCAGCCCATGGTTTCCTTGTAAGTCTAAATTTAAGTCTAAAAAGATGCCCCTTTCTCATGCTGTTCGGTATTAGAACAATAACTGAACTGGAACAGAACAGGTAGAACTGACACCCCTATAAAATTCAGTCTTCCTTTCCAAATGCAATTATTAAAGCCTGCTTTTGTAATTCTTCGTTTTTTTTTTAAAATTTTTTAATTTTTTTTTTTAATTCTTCGGTTTTAAGGCTTTCTTTTTATCGTCCATATTTCTTCTTCCATGTTTCTTTGTTAACTATATTTCTTGGTATATTTATGTTGGTTTTATGAACCCTGTATATACTATATTTTTTCCCACACATACATTACAAAAATAAAGTTTAATTTATAAATTATGCACATGGGTATGCAAACACAAATACAAATGGGCATTTTTTCCCCATTATATCACCCAAATGGTTGTATATATTGAAGTTATTAACTATTAAATGTGCCCAGACACCCTACTGAATTCTCTTAAAATCTGTAAATTGTTTTTTAGTTTTCTTGAGTCTTAAATAAAATCAGAATAGAAATAGTGATAATTTTAACAAGTTTTGTAACTCTGATTCTTTTTTATCATCTAACTGCATTAGCTGGTACCTCTAATCAATGTCAAATAACGTATCTCCAATCAATGTCAAATAACAGTGGGGATAATGGACATCCTTGTCTTTTCCTGATTTTAATCAGAATGCTTCCAGTGTTTCTCCATTAAGTAATATACTGGCTTTGGGGTTGAGACAGATATATTTTACCATGCTAAGGAATTACAGGCATACCCCTAATTTAATAAGAATTAAAAAAAATAATACCTATATAATTATATCAAATGCCTTTTAAATATCTATGAAGATCAATTAACATGATGAATTATGTTAACAGTTACCCCAATACAGAATCACCCTTTCATTCCAGGTTATATCCCACTTGCTCAAGGTTTATGTTTATGGGTTACTGAATTATGTTTGCTACTATTTCAACTTGTAATTAACTTGTAATAGATGAGAAAGTTCTAAATGTATATATCAAGTATTTTACTGATACATATATACATATACACATATATATACATATATACACACACACATATATACACATACATATAAATCAATGTGTCAAGTGCTGTTCTTATGAACTTTATGAACATTAACTCACTTAACTGTGAGTTTGGTACTATTAACCCCAATTTATAGATAAGAAAACTGAAGCATGGAGATTAAATGACTTGCCCATCACAAAATAGCTAGTAAACTGGTGCTGGGATTTACATAAAAAGTTTAGTCCAGAGCCCATTCTATACTCTGTTGCCTTTAAATTTTTTTGTGTGCAAAAAATTAGCTAGATTAGGTAATGATCTGTCAGAGAATCAACTTTATTGGTTTCACCATTTTTTGTTGTTTCTAATGTGCTTCCTGCAATTATTTTCATTAATTTCTTCTTTCTCCTTTCTCAGGTTTATTTTGTTGTTCTATTTCTAGCCTGATTTAGATGTTTATTTTTTCTTGTTAAGTTTGAAAGGCAAAAAAATTTCCTTTGAGCACTGCTTTAGCTACATATCCCAGGAACTCAAGATAGTGTTTTTATAGTAATTTTTAAATTACTCAATAATTTCCTCTTTGCTTTTGAGGTTTTTCTTGTGGCCTGATGTTTTCCCACAGATTTACTATTTTATCTAAAAATTTTTATGAAATATTTTACACTTAAAGATGATACAAAATTTACAAGTACAGTTTCAAAGATAATGAAACAAATACCTGTGTGGCCACTACCCAGATACTGAAGTGTTGTGGCCTCATTTTGAGAATATTTCATGGGCAGATTAAAAAGTATACATTTTCTCTTTGCAGGTATATAATTATACCTATCGTAGTCCCCCCTTCTCTGTGGGGGATACATTCCAATGTTACCAGTGGAGGCCTGAAACCAAGGATAATACTGAACTCTCTCTATATTTTTTCCCATACACAATTACAATAATGAAGTTTAATTTATAAATTAGGCACAATAAGTAATCAAAAACAATTTAACAATATGCTGTAATAAAACTGTGTGAATGTGGTCTTTCTCTCAAAATATCTTATTATTCTGTACTTATCCTTTTTCTTGTGATAACATGAGATGATAAAATGTCTACATGATTGAGATAAAGTGAGATGAATGATGTAAGCCCTGTAGCATTAGGCTACTACTATTTTCTGATGCATGTCAGAAGGAGAACACCTGCTTCTGGACCATGGTTGACCAGGGATAACAACCAAAGAAAACACAAACCATAGATAAGCACGAACTATTGCATATACACATTAGACCAGTCATTAATTATGTTATTTGAACACATTCACTTCAAACAATCTTTTCTTGGTACCAATTATTCCCTAAAAAGGAGGACATTCTGTGGCTAGAAATAAAATTTCCACCCCAACAGATGGCCCTGAAATCTTAGGGTACTCTTTAGTAACACTTACTGAGAAACCTGAAGGGAATCCAGGAGGAAATTTTAAGATTAATGGTTGAAAAAAAAAACCCTAACATTATCTCTCATTCCCACAAATATGAAAGTAAGATATAAAGCACCAAAACTTATGTTAAGTACTAAACTATCTACAGTGTGAGACCATGTGAGTCCTAGTTTACCCACATGGCCCCACATTGCTAATGTCTCAGTATGCTACAGAACAAAGCCTATTTTGGTTTTAACTTAAGGCCTCCCTTCTGTGTAATTACATATCCAATTTCTAGCAATTCTAGTTAGTTTTTTCAAGAATTATACCATGTATGTTTTGTACCAACATGTGTTTCATCTGGTTAATTCAGCCTCCTCAAGATCTAGTTCATATGTCACCTCTTCTACAGGCCTTCCCAGTACGCCAAGGTAGAATTAAGTACTTCTTCCTGAGTATTCTCACCATGCAGTACACAGTACTATCTAATCCCACCTTCCCTTCCTTTTAGAACATTCTAATACCCACAAATTTAGTCATCTAATCATACAAGTTTGCCGTATTTTATCTGAGAAAAGTCTTTATGATTCTACTATCTACTTTTTCTAAGAATCATATTCTAAAACAAAGATCCTTAATTATCTGATTTGGGTCAGAATTCTGTGACTCTGTATTAGGCTTCTCTATTCTGTGAGACCAGTCTGCAAAAATGTTTCTTACTGTAACAAAAATATTGGGAACCAAATGCTTTATTATGGAGGATCTAAATGAAGATACCCTCTTTGAGATAATCTTCAGTTGGGCGCAGCATTTCCATTTTCTCCTAAGGCTTGAAGAGAAAAGTGTTAAAATGAATAAGGCTTATGAGAGAGTTTTGATTTCTTCTGAAAATGCTTTAAGGATAATGATGGAGGAAGTATGTGAGAAGGAATGGCAAGGCACAAATTGATGGGACACAAAGAAATTCAACACTATGAGTCAAAATAAGCCCAAAGGGTTAAAGACAGAAGAAAAAACGAGATATATGCGGTGGCTATAAAGGATTGGATTGCATCGCCCTTAAAAAACCTGATGGCTATGTAGGGAAAAACATGTACTACCCTCACCAGGGAGTCACGATACCTTATGAAGTAATACTTAATGAAGATCCAAGAAAAGTACTATGTTGCTCATTGGTTGAATAAGGAGAAGAAAATATGCATCACCTAGATAGGACTGTATATAACTAGCAAAAACAAAAATTCCAGATTCCTCACAAAGCAATTTTACCCCAAAATAGTACTTTGGGCCAAGATGGAAGATCACTATTGCGTCTTTTGCTAAGTCACAAAAACAGGAAGCAAGGAAATGGATTATGAGACCTCTTCCTGAGGAGGCTACTTTCCTGGTAAGTAAGGTCCTACATCCAAGGCTTTCTAGAATACGGGTTGTTTTACATGGTGTTATAATTAGGTTACCAGACTTCATTAAAAAAAATTCTAATGCTTGTAATTATGACTCATCAGATAATGAGAATTAGTAAGTACTAATCACTTAGCTCACTTTATCACAATACACAACAGTATGTGTTTGTGTGTATTTATGTCTTGCACATGAAAAGGAGTTATCCACATCAAATATTTCTATACAATGCAGTGAGCCAGTAGTATCATGGTACTATAGAGTAGTGGTTCCCCAAGTGTAGCAGACTGTGGATTCCTGACATAGGTTATATCATATCTCCAAGCCCATTTAAAAAGAGTCTGCAATGGGACACCTGGGTGGCTCCATTGGTTATGTGTCTGCCTTCAGCCCTGGTCATGATTCTATGGTCCGAGGATCGGGTCCTGCATCCAGCTCCTTGCTCTGCAGGGAGCTTGCTTCTCAGCCTGCCGCCTTTCCTGCTCACGCTCTCTTTCTCTCTCTGATAAATGAATAAAATCTTTTTACAAAAGGGGGGGGGTTCTGCAACGTCAAAATCATGGTATCTCCTTCTAGCAGCAAGAATTACACAGGAAGCCAAAAGCAATCATTTTTTTCTAGTATTCTGTATTTCTTATTCTTTAAACACACAACCTTCCAAGATCACTCTTTAAACTCTTTTAAAGAGTTTGTAAACTCTTTACCTTCTCATCTCTGACATATAATCTTATCATCCTCAAACCACAGTAATCCTTAATATTTTCTTACTTCCTACATTCTGCCTTTTTTTTCTTCGGACCTAACTATTAGGTTTCCTGAAAAGGGTAATGCTCCTTTCCCAGATATTACTGTACTTCTTCCATGCCTATGTAATTCTATCTACAAGAATTCCCTACTAATTTTTCTTTTTATTTGTCCCCATCTGAGAGAATAAGACTATTCCAAGGCTTTGAAAGAGGTGCTTCTTTCACAAATACACAGAACACAAATACGGTTTCCCTTTTGTTTACTCTCCCCCAAAGGTCCTGTGCCTAATCCTCCTTGCCACTGGCCTTGCACATGTACTGCATGCAGATGTAAGTAACACTTCTTGTATACTATAATGACCTCTGGAAAGGGGTTAGGGAGAAATAGAAAGAGCAGGGTTCTTCAACAGAGATAACACTACAAGTTCTCACCACAAGAGAAAACAATTATAACTGTGTGGCGATGTTACCTAAACTTACTGTGGTAGCCATTTTGCAATATAAACATAAAGCAAATCACTATGTTGTATGCTTAGAGTTAACACAACATTAGATGTCAATTATATCTTAAAAAAAAAAAAAACTACAAAAATACCTGCTAGTGGGGCACCTGGGTGGTTCAGTGGGTTAAAGCCTCTCCCTTCAGCTCAGGTCATGAGCCCAGGGTCCTGGGATCAAGCCCCACAGGGGAGGCTGCTTCCCCTCCCTGCCACCCCCACCCCTACCACCCACACTCTCTCTGGTTCCTTCTCTGTCTACTTGTGATCTCTGTCAAACAAATAAATAAAATCTTAAAAAAAAAAAATAACCTGCTAGTTAGTACCAGAAATAAGAATGTTTCTGTAATGAGAAAATCTTCACTCCTTGAACCTGATTCTTATTATGTCAAGTTACCTGAATGTCAATGGTAGACTTAGATACCATACATTAACATAAGGAAATGATGAAACCATTTGCTAGAGTCAAGTAAATCCACAATTCTAATACCTCTTTCCTTCAGAGCTATTTAGAGGGGTTTTTTTTGAGGGGGGGGTGGTTGTGGATTTTCTTATCACTTTCTTGATGGTGTCCTTTATTATTTATTTTTGCAGGCTATTTTTTAATGTTCAGTAGCCAACATATAGTGCATCATTAGCTACATCAAAAACTAATGATGAGCTACCACTTTTCAACTGATTCTTGGTTTTCCAATTATTAATACTTACTGTCTGGAGGGACATTTCTAGCATCTTTTTAGTAGTCAATTGCAAAGCTTAACCACACAGATCTACCTATCCATGTTAATACAGAATTGAAAGTATGCTCATTTCTAACAGGGGCATGCAGATAAGTTCTTTAATAAGCCTACAATATGCAAAATTCATAAGCATTGCTACTTTAAGCCCAGCAGTAAAATCCTGAAAAGAGAGCAATTTATAAATTCCAAACTAAGTAAATAAAGTAACAACTGATTCTGTTTAAAAAATTAGAATTTTTTTTTTTAAATGCCTTTCTTAGAAAGCTTGTTCAACTAGGTATGTTACGAAGAAAAGCATTACATGGTCAAAGTTTTGGAAGTGCTACACATCATATCCCAAACTTTGTTTGGTTATGGAAAACTTTGTGTATAACATTTTTCAAGAGAATAATTTGCGAAGGTTTTACAGATAACTAAAATTTATTTCAAGTGATATTCTTCATATTACATTAGCTTAAATAGTTCTAAATCAACATTTATGCCTTAAATTATACCATAAATAAACTAAAAAACCATTTGTTACAGGAAAGGCATAACTGGATGAGACAATGAGCATATCATATTCCTGAAATCCTAGTCTGGGAGTATCCTAGTCAAAGATTATGCTCCATAAACCTAATGACCTTCTTTCTGCATGGTGGCAGAAAAGATATTTTCAAATTCATTTCAAAATCAATTGATCAGGATTCAACCTACTTCAGTGATTTATTAGTCAAGAGCCTCCTACCTAATATATGACTGCCAGTCTGGCCTATCTCAAATCCATTCTTCTTCAGAATGCTACCAGTTATCTTCTAAAAGATGATAACTAAAAAAAAGAAGATGGTGACACTCCCCTACTTAAAAATCTTTCCCTAGCTCCCAAATTTTCTTTCAAAGCAGCAAATTCAAAATTCTTAATGTTGCACTTCTGGTTCCCATCTACTTTTCCAAATTATTCTGCTGCTTTCACACTACTTGTTGTCCCAGTGCTACACAAGGTAGTTACTATTCGCAGATTGTTATTTCATGTTTCCTTCCCTCTGGAAGTCTCTTTCCTCTCTTTCTTTTCTCCATTTGTTAGATTACTACTCATCTTTCAACACCCAAACCAATGATTATTCACATTGGCAATAATATAACATACTTTTCATAAATGCATTTAACTGTACATTTCAGAAAAGTCACTATTATATTTAATTATGGAATAGAATTATGAATACATGAACACTATTGACTTTTATTAGTCTTTTTGTAGTGGATATGCTAAAAAGTCACTGCTATCTCTCATAGATTTAATTCTTTTAATTCTTAAGAGTCAATTCCATAGATGCTTACTAAATACTAAATATGTACTAGACACAGTCTTGTACTTAAGACTGAGCTTACAGGGGTGCCTGGGTGGCTCAGTGGGTTAAACCCTCTGCCTTCGGCTCAGGTCATGATCCCGGGGTCCTGGAATCGAGCCCTGCATTAAGCTCTCTGCTTGGCGGGGAGCCTGCTTCCCCCGCTTCCCCTCTATCCCCCCACCTCTCTCTCTCTGCCTACTTGAGATCTCTGTCTGTCAAATAAATAAAATCTTAAAAAAAAAAAAAAAAAAAAAGACTGAGCTTACAGCCTTTACTACAGCTAAATGCAAAAGCAATAGAACATTAAGTGGGATTTTTCCTCCTGTTCCAAAATTGTGGATAAGGCCAAAAGCTGAGGATAATTAAGTACCCCTTCTTTTAGCTTAAGAAGCCAAATGTAGTTGGTACCAACTTATTCTCTCAGGATTTAGTGAGAAGTACTAGTTTACTGAATCAGCTCCTATCATAAAACAATGATCATAACACTTTCCCCTCCATGTGAATACAGTGTGAATCTAAAAAAGGTTAAAAAGATTGGGACGCCTGGGTGGCTCAGTTGGTTAAGCAGCTGCCTTCGGCTCAGGTCATGATCCCAGCGTCCTGGGATCGAGTCCCACATCGGGCTCCTTGCTCCGCAGGGAGCCTGCTTCTCCCTCTGACTCTGCCTTCCACTCTGTCTGCCTATGCTCGCTCTCGCTCTGGCAAATAAATAAATAAAATCTTAAAAAAAAAAAAAATAAAAAAGGTTAAAAAGAGGAGGTTACTGGAATTTAAGGGGAACACGGAGTTTATGAAAACAGGATATTCCCTATTGTCATACCTGAATCCAGAGGGTGAGAATCAAAGTTTGAGGCTATCTAAAAGAAAGACCCATTTTTCATTTCCTATTTGGTTATCAGTATAGGCAAATGAATTACTGATTTGCCCCTCTTATATATAAGGGAAAAGAGAAATAGGGAGAAAGTATGGTAGGGATGTGTCAGGTAGGGACATAGGCAAGACTATGTCCTGGTTCCTGGGGCCTTGTTCCAAGAGGTATGAAAAATGTAACCCTTCCCCCAATGTGCCTACAGGCCCTACTGGGAGGTAGATTTCATTATAAAGTCTTGAGGCAAAAAAGACATACACAGAGTCCCATGGTGTGAATGCCATCAACAGGTTTCATCCATAGATGTAACCAAATCTTCCAAGGGATTGCCAATGCCTATAAAAATGGGGACAGGATTGACTTCGCTTTTAGCAGGGTAAATGGAAGCTACCACTCACCTACATTTAGACTACTGACAATGAGCTAGAACAGCAGTGTTGAACAACCAAGAAAGAGGACTGCCACCTCACCAGTGGGAGAGCATGTAGAATTCTGCCTCTACTATTACTCCTCCTAGTTTCAACACCAGGAAGAAAAACAACAAGAAAAGGGGAGGGCAGATGTGTGTGATAAAAAGAGTCTACTCACCTACCCATAAGTTTTCAGCCCCAGATTAAGGTCTATACTGTCCTAGGAAAAACTGGTAAGAGTACTGAATCAACTCTGTGACTCAAGTTATAATACAAAGACAACTAATTCTTAAATACTGGCATGAAACTGCAGTGTTTAAACACTGTGAATAGTGACAAGATGCTGCAAAGGTGATTGACATCCAATCAGAAAGGGGAGTCAGACATGGTAGGATCAGCAGGCAGTTACTAGGTAAAAAGCAAAACTGGCTGGTGTTTATATCCCAGCAAAATGAGATCCTTAATGAACTGGTTACCAACAGATGGATAGCCTCTGAAATTAGTTTCCATATATACCAGTGTTCTTAAATCTGGGTATGAGCTCTATTATACTATGAAATATAAGTCCAGAACCAGTCTTATCAATTTTCTCAGTACCATTTGCTATTCTTTCTGAAAAAGGGTAAGCAGGTAAGAGCCATACTTCTATGTTTGGGAACTTACCATCAAAGTCACAGATAGGAATGGACAAATAAGCATTACTAACGATGGAGGATGCTACAAGTAGCGATAGGTATTTCAAGTAATAAAGAGAAGGAGACGGATAAGAATAAAGTTCTTGAGCAGAAATTAATTTGATATCTCAATGCTTTCAATGTTCACCTTTAATGATCCAACCAAAGAAGAAATCCACCAAGTGCTTTATCTGACAAAGAGCAAAAACTAGTATATTGTAAACGGATACTGTTCAACTGCATGATACAGAGGAATCCAAGTGGAGATTCTAAAGAAAGAGAGTAGGAGAAAAACAAGTGAAGACTGGTCAGGAAGTGGGACCTAACGGGGGCTGTACATGGAGGGTGGACAGGCATGGATGATAGACAGAGCAGAACAACTCCTAGATGGATGAGAGACAATAATGTAAAGCGGCTGTGACACATTGCAATATTAATACATACCGAGACTGAACTGCGGGTAATGCTCATAAATCTAACTGCAATTAGTACAGGTTTCTGGATTAGGAAGGACATGAAAAGGAAAGCAGAAGGTTAGAATGTACATGTCATTGCCCCATTAAAAGAGAAGGTTTAATCTTTCAGAGGACCAAATATATCCATCTTCTGAAGCACCAGTTTAAAAATTTAAAAAAAAAAAAAGCAAGCACCGTATGTCTAGCTGCTTTGAAAAGTAGCATTAGAGTAAAGGGCCTCTTCCCTTTCTTCTTCTAAATTGGGCCTCATAGAACTGAGCTCCTGAAAATTCAGACTACCAGACAGGGTTTCACTTTTAAATGGGTCTCTCTTTTCATTTTCTAAGGAAAATATTTTCAAATAATGTCCTACAATTAACTTCATTTAATACCTTTACTGCCTGAAAAACTCAATGTTTATGCTTGCTTTTAGAGAAGACCCTTCACTAATTTAATCAACTGACATATTTGTTAGGATTTATTCTGTGCCAGGCAGTTTAAGTACTAAACAAAGAAACAGAGTTATTTTAATCTAAGTATAAATCATGATGATACGGATGAAGCATTGCTGGGTCCCAGGAAAAGCATGCACATGATGACAGGGAAGACTGTTCTTCTTGAGAGATTTACTGGGGATCGGACTGGGTCTTCATTACCACAGTTTTGTTTTACAGTTGAGGGGAGGGAAAGCAAATGATTAAACTTTAAGGTGGCAGCAGTTTTCCAGTTATCCAGGCCCTACTGATGGTTGGTCATTAAGAACTGAAGCTGTTTATATATGGGTCACTGGTTACAAAGGAAGATGTTAAATGGGAAAGTGGGCAAATGGAGAAAATAAATGATAATTTTTGCAAGGCTTTTCCCAAAACCTAACAATCTAACAATAAACCCTTAAAAGTGTTTATTTGGTAACAATCTACTAATAGATGGAATTCCATTTCCTTATGAATCACATTCTTGGATATGTTTAAGTTCTTCACATCGCAGAAGTACTGGCAGGAACATCAAAGGTGACATGGTTGAGGGTGGGAACAGATGGTGGAAGGAAATAGAGGAAAAGTCAGGATAGGTTAAATTTTCACAGGAAGGACAGAAAAAGAAAACAGGACAGATTATCAAACCACAACATTTTATCCAAATACTTGATTTTAAAAATTCTACACATTTAACTGCATATAGTCTGTATATATAATGACTAAAAGATCAAACATAAGGCATCCATAGTACCCTGGATAGAGTGGTTTCTTTTTACTGCTCCATGTGAAAAAGATTTGGAGAATAACCTCTCTTTACACCATAAATGCACACTTAAAATCCTCAGGAAGGCTCCCTCTTTCCCCCGAATTCCACATCTTACATCTTACCATTGATCTACGAATCAGTGACAGCCTGGTCTTTGCCTTATTCTCAGCAAATTCCAGGCTACTGATGTCTTTGAGACGAGCCTTGTATTTATTCATTTGTTCTACAACAATCAGCTCCACACAGCTGAAATAGGAGGAAAAAGAAAAAAACTGTTAAGAGCTGAAGCAAGTCAAATAAAGTATAGCCCTCCCAGACTGCTTTTCAGTTAAATGTGGCAGACGTTTGGAGGATGAAAGAAAAATCAACATTCCTTATTTTATGAGCTCTAATACAAGGTTTATATAATGGTGGTTCACAACTTTGGCTGCACTTCAGTATCCATCTGAGAAGCAATTATGAGTTGCAATGTCCAGGCTACACCCCAGATCAATTAAATTAGACTCTCTAAGGATAGGACACAAAGACTAGGGTTTTTTAAAGCTCCTTTTGCAGCCAAGGTTGAGAACCATTACTCTAGAAGGAAAGCAGAGGCCCATAAAAACAGGCTAAAGTGAAATACAGAAATACTGAAGTTCTAAGGCCAAAGGGATTCAGAGCCAGTTAGACTAAATTATAGGAAGAGACAGAGTATATGTAATTTGGTAAAATGGAATTTGAAAATATTTTTAGAGACTATAAGTATTCCTAAAGAAAAGCTAAATTTAAAAAGACCCTATAAACCAAATGATGTCCAGCTTAAGAGAATCTAAAGCAATTTTTCATCCTCAGCATAAGAAAACCCAACAGTGCCTAGTAACATTCTTTTTTTTTTTTTTTTTTTTAAAGATTTTATGTATTTATTTGACAGAGAGAAATCACAAGTAGATGGAGAGGCAGGCAGAGAGAGAGAGGGAAGCAGGCTGCCTGCTGAGCAGAGAGCCCGATGCGGGACTCAATCCCAGGACCCTGAGACCATGACCTGAGCCGAAGGCAGCGGCTTAACCCACTGAGCCACCCAGGCGCCCCTTGTAACATTCTTAAAAACATCTGAACTTATGAAATCATTCACTATGTTTGATATCTGCATAAAGTGGCTACACTGACTCAGAAGTCCCTGGGGTCTTGTGGAGGTGATAGTAACTGGCCTTACGTGGTAGTCTTACTGATGTCCTGCACGCTTTGTAGTGGATCAATGGTATCAGGGCATCGAAGAATGCAGGGGGCAAATACAATGGCCAAAGCATTAGCAGACATTCGATTAGTTTCTTCCTGTAGAGCAATCCTAAGGAATAAAAAAAATGACCAAAGTGGGGATTAAAAGAAAGCAGTAAGGATGTAGGCAAAGGACATGACAGAAAGATGTATGACATCTGCCGCAGAGTACTGGAAAGGTATTCATATCAGTTGAAAGGAGACATTTGTAGACTTTCCCAAAGCCGTTCCTTTGCCTCTGGAAAATGCAATACAGGCCAGCAGAAAAATCCCAAGGGAAAAATCCCAAGGAAAATTTCTGACCCACTGCCATACACCTGAGGAACGTATCTGAAGAATCTAGAGTAGAGACTATAAGGCATTCTCAGACAGTCATATCAGATATTCACCTAACATTTATGTAATATGTACCAGAGATTTATCTAATCAAAATAAGGATGGCTCTCTTCCCAACCACTGCAGATATTTACACTCAGAGTAGAGAGACCATCCTGAAGTCTCTTTGGTCAGTCAATTCTCTAAACCCCACTTCCTATGAATTACATTATATCAAGACATATACCTCTTTTCTAATTCCTAGTTCAAGAATGAGAACAGGCTAGGCTACACAGTGTCACCCTGAGGTTGAAGTTGTGACATGGCTCAAATAGGGCAGAGAAGTCCCTGACCAACAGTCCAACTCAGCTGAGGATTTCTGCTCCAAGGAATTGTAAGCTGTAAGCACTTGTTTGAGGCATTAACTTTATAAACAGGAAAAAGAAGATCTGTCAGTTTTCCAAATGAGGGATTTCTTCACTTACTGGAAAGAATCCAAGAAAAACAAGTATACATTCCCTTGCTCCTTGAAATTACCTGACTAGATGAAAGATGAGCCGTTCTAGTGTATTTAGATGAGTTCGGGAGAGCTGGTCAATCACAGAGTATACACCACGGATTGTTTCTTTCCTCTCCTGAAGGCCTAAAAAGATTAAGGACAGCCAGTAAGATTGAATATCCCTTCTCTTATGCTACATCTTCCTCCTGAACAGATTAGGTAGCAGGGAAGTCTGATTCTAAATTTTAAAGTTTTAGGAGAGGCAGGTGTACCTGTATGGCAGGAAAAGAGCAGCTCCATTACCACTAATCTTCCTTTGCTTGAGTTCTATATTCATTAAGCAGTCTCACGAGTTTTAATCTATATCCCAGTAATCCTTATTACAGCAAAGGGAAGAGATGTCCTAGTTCTTTTAGACATTTTGTGGCAGACTGATTCCCTAATAATTAATTGTCAGGCAATTCATAAATTGTTCTTATGGGAATTTGGGAAGTCATGCCTCAGGGCCTAAACACTTTGAGGCAGGCCTCCAGCAACATTCTACATAACTGCAGCACTGAAAAACTAAACTCCATCACCTGGTAGGGTTGGCATAAAATAGACAGCAGAGTTCTTGCCTAGATTCGCAATGTAAATGAACATAAGCCAGCCCTTGTTAGTTGAAACCTCTTTGTGAGAAGCAATGAAATGACTTACTCAGAAAACTTTTAGGAGACTGGCATTTTAATGAATCTCTCAAAACTCAGTATTTGACTAGATGAGAATACACCGTAAATTCTGTATTGACTGTTAAAAGCTTACTTTTGAATCTATATGGACTAACCCATTAGAGAATGGCTAAATAATTTATAATAAAGACAGTGTTCCTTTCCCAAGTGTAGGCCTTCCCTCGAATCCAGGAGGCCTGTTCTTACCCATAGCTCGAAGAAATTCCTCATAGAGCTCAAAGGTCATGAGTGGATTGGGCAAATCACGAAGCCATTGTTTGAATACACTTGCAATAACATGTATGTTATAGTCATCCAGGTTTACACTCTCAGCATCTATTTAGAGACATGAGTTAAACAACAAAGCCCAAACATACAAAGAGTTTCAAATAATTCACTTTGAAAACTATCAGCATCAAAAGAACCTTCATGTTCTTAATCAAACTAGTATCTTCTACAATCTAATTCCATGCTTTGTAACAGCACCTCTAACTGTGGTCAAGGAACAGGTTTTTGTTTTCCAAATCTCTTGTAGACTGACAGGTATGTAAAATAAAATATCACATGCTTTCATGTTAAATAACTGTTAAATACCACTATAAATGTTCCTAAATGCTTGCTCTTAGTTTCTGTACTTAAACTGTGGATTGATCTGTGAGCCACGATTTGAGTAGCAATGTTTTGGACAGTAGCTGGGAAAAAGGCCCAGAAGACATTTTCTAAAAGTAACGCCAATTTTAAGTCATTTTTAAAGGTGAAAGGACAGTAATAAGTGAACACAGGAAATGTAATGAACATACTTTTACTCTTTTACTTTGTTTTCACTTATAAACTCCCCAAGGTTATACAAAAGAAATGATTGAGAGGATATAGGATGAATGATTTTTTACTTGTGCTGAGTACAAGGTACAAGAGAGACGAGTTGTTGTCAACTGCCTTTAACCTAGAGTAGATGGAATCTCAGGTAGGCAGGATGTCCTGCTTGGGTTTTACCAGGCATTTTGTGTTGTTATTTTCATACTGACTAATCTCTCCCTGGTTTGCTCATTAAAAAACAAAAGAAAACAGGGGTGCCTGGATGGCTCAGTGGGTTAAAGCCTCTGCCTTCGGCTTAGGTCATGATCCCAGGGTCCTGGGATTGAGCCCTACATTGGGCTCTCTGCTCAGCAGGGAGCCTGTTTCCTCCTCTCTCTCTGCCTGCCTCTTTGCCTACTTGTGATCTCTCTCTGCCAAATAAATAAATAAAATCTTAAAAAAAAAAAACAACTATAAGGAAAAAGCACGTGGGTAGCTTCTGGAGACACAGAGACAAACTTTGTATCTAAGTGTGATTCAAAACAATCTATTCCAGGGTGCCAGTGGCTCAATAGGCTAAGCGTCTGCCTTTGGCTCAGGTCATGATCCCAGAGTTCTATTCAGCAGGGAGTCTGCTTCTCCCTCTGCCCCTCCCCTGCTCCCTCTTGCTCTCTCGCTCTCAAATAAAGAAATAAAATCTTAAAAACAAAAACAAAAACAAAAAACACAACAACAAAATCTATTCTTTCCCTATAGTAATAAAGAGTAGAAGTTGACAATAACACCATAGTCCCAACTCCTGCATATACATTCGAGGGCTGAGGCTATATAGCTCTACACAGGTAAATGTTCAATCCACTAATTAACAGTTTAAATGACTATGTCATGAATGTAGGAAGGTGAGAACATGCATCAGAAAGACACTTGAAGTCAGAGTAATAAAGATTAATAGGCAGGAGTTTAGGTTATGAATTCAGAACATCTGGGGTTAAATCCCAGCTTCATCACTTAGTGGTGGTGAGTCTCTAGGCAAGAAACTCTGTAAGCCTCAGTTTCTTTCTCTGTAAACAGGGATAATAATCCCTAATTCACAGGACTGTTGTGAAGATTAGCATAAAAATATCAGTACATTATACCATCATCAACAGATCATCATTTAATTTCCCTGAAGCTAAAATTTCTCCTTTTTAAATTATGGATACCATGATCTTACCAAATTGTTAAGAATTTAAATGAGAGCTTGTCAAGTACCTAACAGTGCCTTGTACAAATGATACACTCAATATATATTTGCCAAATTGACCACACAAAAACAAAGACTTTTAGAAAGCCACAAAATGATTAATAAGCACCACAGAAAAGATGGCATTCTTCTGGATGAAAAAAAATAACATGTAATGAAAACTTGAAAAGCATGACAAGATCTATTTAAATAAAAGCATTTGGTCTTGATTTGAAGAGCGCCCTCTTACCTGTATCTAGACCTTGTCGAAGCTCCTTGATTTTATTAGTTGAACCAGACTTTCGATAAATCCCTTCTGTGTACAGTCCATGCATTTCAATGTAGTTTATGAGCTTTTCCACCACTAAAGGAACAGTTCGTTCTTCACTGGTCAAACGAGACAATTCAACCCCGAATTGTCGAGATGACAGTTCTGGATCATACTAAATGGAAGATAAATTTTTGTTTCCAAATACATTCAAACATTTTTAAATGTGTTTAACCAGTTATTTACGAGAAACTATTTTTATTTCCCTGAAGTTTCATGAGCATCGTTTTAAGAGTTGGAGCTAAAGGGAATTATGGTTAATACTGACAATATATATCAAGTTAGAGGTTGCTTCAATCCTTTCCCATCAGGAATCCACTCAAAATATAATGGGATAAAGAATGAAGGCAGTGGCAACAGGTTACTGTTTCCCTTCCTCCTAAAAAGCTCCTCATGTAAAGTTGGGATTTGGACAAGGGAGAAAGGGGATAGACTTTGTATGCTAAACATGCTAAACATACTGCTAGAAAGTCTGATTTGATATGAATTAGAACTGTAAGTAATTTCTGATGCTTAAGAATGCTTCAATGTGGGGCGCCTGGGTGGCTCAGTGGGTTAGGCCACTGCCTTCGGCTCAGGTCATGATCTCAGGGTCCTGGGATCGAGTCCCGCATCGGGCTCTCTGCTTGGCGGGGAGCCTGCTTCCCTCTCTCTCTCTCTGCCTGCCTCTCCGTCTACTTGTGATTTCTCTCTGTCAGATAAATAAGTAAAATCTTTAAAAAAAAAAAAAAAAGAATGCTTCAATGTTCATGTAAACTTTAGGGACATTTAACTAAACAACGGTATCACAGCTAAGGGCAGAGGCACACAGATTGGCCCACAATTCGTGTTCGAGCCTTTTCTTATTTACTTCAATAGTGTATCTGATATCATACATAACCTTACTAATTACAGCTTATGCAACTGCAAAAGACTTATTCTGAAGATTATTTCAAGTAATTCACAAAAAACAAAAATGTCGGGTATTACCTCTGAGACTGAAGCCTTTTTTGTAAATCTTTTTTGTCTCTTCCTTCTCCTGCATCATTCTCCTTCTCTACACAACACACATTCTCTCCTTTAGTCCTCAATCAGTCAGTGCCAAGTTCTTGTCAGTCAGCACACCCTGTTTTTTCTTTTCTATTCTATTGCCACCACCCTATTTCAAACTTATATGACCACCCACTTGGACGATTTCCAACAGCTTCTTGGTGAATTTCCCCACATCCATTTTCTCCCCTTTTAATATACTGCATAGTATATATAATCTAGTTTCCTAAAAACTAGTGGTTAACTAGTATATATCAAAATAAGGTGTAAATATTCTTGAGTCTAACATTCAAGATATTGCTTGAATTGATCCTAATTTCCTCTTCCAGTCTTAGGTTAGTACATTTGTCATTTATGTGCTACATAACAGGAAAACAAAATCAAGTAAGATAAGATAGTCTTCACCCTAAGACTAGTGTTAAGACTAGTAGTGTTAATGCACGGTGATAAGTAAACAGTAACTACAGATTTATTAGATAATATGGAACCACAGAAGTAAAACAACTGGATTGGGAAGGACTAGGCTGGGTAACTACTGATGACCTTGAGAAGACCTGATGCCTGCCTAACCTAACTGTTAGAAAGCACATAAGAAGTACATAAGAAAAAAGGGCAAGAACTTTTTGGGCACAGAAAACACAGAACAAAGTTGGGCAAAACAAACTATAAGTAATCTGACATGGCTGAACTAAAAATAAGAAAACACTAGACAGAGATTACAAAAGGCTTCAAGTACTAAGGCACAGACTTTGATCTTGTCCTGACAGCTAAAGAAAGGCAGCAGGGACTTTCAAGTAGGGAAGACATAAGTTTTATATTATTATGCAATTTCACCTACATATACTCTGCATTCCAGCAGTTAATTCTTAAGAGAATTAACAGCATATCTACTTTGAAGCATGTTAAGTTATCTTAATATAAAGGAGTATCTCTGAAAAGCTTCTCCAGGTCTGAGGTAGAAGAGAAAGGACATTTAGATATTTAGAGGATGCAAATTAAAAGTTTTGTCTTGTCACTATATTAGGTTATTTATATAATTTCATATTTGGAATAGAATTATCATTTTTCTATCTCACAGTGTTCTTATAAAGATTAAGTAACAGATGAAGACACATAGTACAGTATCTCATATATGGCAAATGCTCAATAAACTGTTAAATAAATACCGCTCACTGCAATGATTAAAACAAACTTCAAACTTCTTGCTATTACTGTGATATAAACATGCATACATATACACATACATAATCTATTTATTTAAATGTTATGGTTATCCCCAGAGAATTAGGAATGTCAATTAAGATCTGTGAAAGCAAAAAGAACCCAAAATACTGGAGGGTATTACAATTTTTTTTAAATCATTTGATTTGAAACCAACTAATTTAAGGCAAACATGAAAAAACTCTATTTCTTAAAATTAAGAGAAATTAATTTCACTATTTTCAACTGAAAAAAAAATTAATGAGTCTTCTTTGTAAAAACAATATACGTGGGGTGCTTGGATAGCTCAAGTCAGTTAAGCAGCTGACTTTGGCTCAGGTCATGTTCCCAGAGTCCTGGGATCGAGCCCCACGTTGGGCTCCCTGCTCAGTGGAAAGCCTGCTTCTCCCTTTACTTCTGCCTGCTGCTCTGCCTTCTTGTGCTCTCTCTTTTTCTGTTAAATAAATAAATAAATCTTTAAAAAAAAAAACCCAACATCTGTTTTTAAAGTTATTTTCCCTCTAAACTACCTTACATATTTTAAATAAAAATTCATTGGGGCGCCTGTGTGGCTCAGTGGGTTAAGCCGCTGCCTTCGGCTCGGGTCATGATCTCAGGGTCCTGGGATCGAGTTCCGCATCGGGCTCCCTGCTGAGCAGGGAGCCTGCTTCCTTCTCTCTCTCTCTGCCTGCCTCTCAGTGTACTTGTGGTTTCTCTCTGTCAGATAAATAAATAAAATCTTTAAAAAAAATTAAAAAAAAATTCATTGAAGTAGGACATACATACATAAAGGTATACAAACGGTAAGTGTACAGCTTGATAGACTTTGACAAAGTTGATGCACACTTGTTATCAGGACCCAAGTCAGGAAACAGAATACAACCAGCAGTATGAAATTCTCAAAACCATCCCAGCCACTATGTATTTTCACAAATAACCAGCATATATACTCCTATCAATAGAAATTAGTTTTACCTACTTTTGAACATTATATTAATGGTATCATATAATATGTATACCACGAGTTACCTTCATCCATTCTTGAACTTTATATAAATAAAATAATACGGTATGTGCTCTTTAGTTTCTGGCTTCAACATCATGTCTGTGAGTAAAAATAGTTAAAGCTCATATAGTATTCCATTATACAAATCGTTGACCCTTGAACAAGTGTTGAACCATACATGACCAATTATATGTAGATTTTTTTCAATAAATACAGTATGGGGCACATTGGGTACCTTAAACTGGTTATGCTTCTGCCTTTTGCTGGTCATGATCTCAGGGTACTGGGATGGAGCCCCACGTCAGGCTCCCTGCTCAGCGGGAGTCTGATTGTCCCTCTCCTTCTGCTCTTCCCCATCCTACTTGAACTCCCTCCCTCTCAAGTAAATAAATATAGGCTTTAAAAATAAATAAATACAGCCTTGCAAATGTATTTTCTTTCCTTATAATTCTCTTAACATTTTCTTTCTTTCTTTTTTTTTTTTTTTTTAAGATTTTGTTTATTTATTTGACAGAGAGAGATCAGTAGGCAGAGAGGCAGGCAGAGAGAGACAGAGAAGCAGGCTCCTTGCTTGCGGAGCAGAGAGCGCGATGTGGGGCTCGATCCCAGGACCCTGAGATCATGACCTGAGCTGAAGGCAGAGGCTTAACCCACTGAGCCACCCAGGCACCCCTCTCTTAACATTTTCTTTGCTCTAACTTACTTTATGGTGAGAATACAGTATATAATATATATAACTTACAAAATACGTGTTAATCAACAACAGTAGGCTATATAAGTAGTTAAGTTTTGGGGGAGTCAAAAGTTATAGACAGATTTTCCACTGTGTGGGGCATGTCGTTCAAGAGTCAACCATATACCATAATTTTTTTAATGCCATAATTTACTTATACATTCTATTGCTGATGGACATTTAGTTTTTTTCTAGTTTGGGGATAGGTTGGTATTGATATGAATGCTCTTTTGTCTTTTGGCACAAACATCTATGTATATTTGTTGGGTACATATCTGGGAGTGGTACTCCTGAGTCATCAGAAATCCTTGTGTTCAGATTTGATAAGGACTGCCAAGTAACTTCAAGATTACTTATGCCAACTTATACTCTTGTCAGTAATGTATTCAAGTCCAACCTGCTCTACAACCTTGTTAGGACGTTTTTCATTTTAGCCATTTAAGTGGGTATATATCTCACTATAGTTTCAATTTATATTTCTCTGATGATTAAAACCTTTTCATGTTTATTGGTCTTTTGTCAAGTGCTTGCTTAAGCCATGTGCTCATTTTTCTACACAGCTAACTACCTTTTTTTATTGATTTTTAGGTGCTTTTTAGATACTGTAAATCCAAGATGGATGTATGAATTGCAAATGCATTCTCCCACTCTGTGGTAGATTATTTTTTGTTGGTTTGTTTGAATGAGTGAATTTTGAATTTTATCTAGTGTTTTTCCTCTTTAATATTTCTTATTTGTTCAATGTGAATTATTATCACTTCATTTTTGAGGGAGAAAATTTTTCTTATTAATCTTAATTATAGTATAGTTAACATACACCACTACATTACTTTAAGGTGTACAGTATAGTGATTCAACAATTCTATACATTACTTAGTGCTTATCATGGTAAGTATACACTTAAACCTCTTCACCTATCTCACCATACCTCAACCAAGCTCCCCTCTGGTAGCCATCAGTTTGTTCCGTATATTTAAGAGTCTGTTTTTTGGTTTGTCTAACTTTTTCTTTCCTTGTTTTCTGAAATTCTACATCATATGGTACTTGTCTTTTTCTTACTTCAGAGTTAGGATTATACCTTCTAGACCCATCCACTGTTGTTGCAAATGGCAAGATTTCATTTTTTATGGCTGAGTAATAGTCCATTGTGTATATATACCACATCTTCTTTATCTGTTCATCTATCAATGGGAACTTGGGTAGCTTCCATAATTTGGTTATCGTAAATAATACGGCAATAAACACAGGGGTGCATATATCTTTTTGAATTAATGTTTTCATATTCATTGGGAATACAAAGTAGGGGAATTACAGGATCATGTGATAATTTTATTTTTAGCTTTTTGAGGAAACACTACACTGTTTTCCAAGGTGGCTGCACCACTTTGCATTCCCACCAGCACTGGAACAAGGGTCCTTCTTATCCATATCCTTGGCAACACTTGTTATTTCTTGTGTTTTTTTTTTTTCAGTTTTAGCATTTCTGATGGGAATGAGGTGATATCTCATGTGCTTTTGATTTCCATTTCCCTAATGGTGAGTGATGCTGAGCATCTTTTCCTATGTCTTATGGCCATCTGCATGTATTGTTTGGAAAAATGCCCTTCATTTTTGTTTTTGTCTGATTGCTGTGACAACGACTTCCAATATCATGTCGGACAGAAGTGGTGAATGTGGACATTCTTCTCTTGTTCCTGACCTTAGAGAAAAAGCTCTCAGTTTTTCCCCATTGAGTATAGGTTAAATGTGGGTTTTTCATATATGGCCTTTATTACATTGAGGTATGTACCCTCTAAACCTACTTTATTGAAGGTTTTTATCATGATTGTCAAATTTTTTCTCCATCTATTGCAATGATCATATGGTTTTTATACTTTCTCTTACAGATGTGATATATCAAATTGACTTGCAAATATTGAACCACCCCTGTATCCCAGGAATAAGTTCAACTTGATCATGGTGAGTGACTTTTTAAATGCATTGTTGAATTCACCTTGTTAATATTTTGTTGAGGATGTTTGCATCTATATATACCAGAGATATTCGCCTATAGTTCTCTTTTTCTGTACTATCTTTACCTGGTTTTGATATCAGGGTAATGCTGGCCTCACAGAAAGAATGTGAAAGTTTTCCTGCTTGTTGTTTAGAATAGTTTAAGAAGAATAGGTATTAATTATTCTTTAGATGTTTAGTATATTTCACCTCTGAGGCTGTCTGGTCCTGGACTTCTTTTTTTTTTGTTTTTGATTACTGATTCAATTTCATTGCTAACAATTGGTCTGTTCAAATTTTCTATTTCTTCCTGATTCAGTTTTGGGAGGTTATATATTTCTAGGAATATATTCATTTCTCTAGGTTGCCCAATTTGTTGCCATACAATTTTTCACAATGTTCTCTTATAATCTTTTATATTTCTATGCTGTCAGTGGTTATTTCTGCTTTTATTTCCAATTTTGAGTCCTTTTTTAAGTTTTATGAGTCTGGTTAAAGGTTTATCAATTTTGTTGATCTTTTCAAGGTTCCAGCTCCTGGCTTCATTGATCTATTCTATTGGTGTTTTTGTTTGTTTGTTTGTTTTTAGTTTCTATTCATTTATTTTTGCTCTAATCTTTCTTTCTACTAGTTTTGGGTTTTGTTTGTTATTTTTTAGTTCTTTTAGGTATAAGGGTAGGTTGTGTATCTGACATGTTTCCTGCTTCTTGAAGTAGGCCTATATTGTTCTAAACTTCCTTCTCAGAACAGATTTTGCTGCATCCTAGAGATTTTGGACTGTTTGGTTTTTCATTTTCATTTATCTCCATGTATTTTTTAAACTTCTCTTTGATTTCTTGGTTGATCCATTCATCATCTAGTAACAGGTTATTTAACCTCCATGTATTTGTGTTCTTTCCAGATTTTTTTCTTGTTGATTGCTAGTTCCATATTATTGTGGTCAGAAAAGATACACAGTAGGACTTCAATCTTTGTGAATTTGTTGAGACTTATTTTGTGGTCTAATATGTGATCTATTCTGTAGAATGTTCCATGTGCACTTGAAAGGAATATGTATTTTTGCTGTTTTAGGGATAGACTATTCTGAATATATCTTTTACATCCATCTGGTCCAATGTGCCATTCAAAGTCACTGTTTTCTTGTTGATTTCCTGTGTGTATGATCTATCCATTAATGTAATGGGGCATTAAAGTCCCTTACTATTATTGTATTACTATTGATTATGTTTGTTACTAGGTGCTTTATATATTGTGGGTGCTCCCATGTTGGGTGCATAAATATTTGCAATTATTACATCTTCTTGTTGGATTGTTCCCTTTATGATTATATAGTCTTCTTGTCTCTTAACAGTCTTTTTTTAAATTTTTTTTTAAAGTTTTAATTAAGTTTTTTAGTAATCTCTACACCCAACATGGGGTTTGAACTCATGACCTGAGATTAGTAGGAGTTGCATGCTTCTCCAACTGAGTCAGCCAGATGCCCCTAACAGTCTGTTTTAAAGTCTTTTTTGTCCAATATAAGTATTGCTTCCCTCGCTTTCTTTTCACTTCGATTTGCATGGTAAATGCTGTTCTATCCTTCCACTTTCAATCTGCAAGTGTCTTTAAGTTGGAAATGAGTCTATTGTAGGGAGCATACACATGGGACTTTGTTGTTGTTGTTGTTTTAATCATTCTAACACGCCATGTTTTTTGATTGGAGCATTTAGTCCACTTTCATTCTAAGTAAATACTGACAGGTAATGTATTTACTGTCATCTTATTAATTGTTTCATGGTAGCTTTTATAGTTCTTTTCTGTTCCTTTCTTCTCTTGCTCTCCTCTCATGGTTTGCTTTTTTTTAGTGATATACTTGTATTTCTTTTTCTTTACTTTTTATATATCTGTTACCAGTTTGTAATTTGTGGTTACTATTAGGTTTATATATAACATCTTATGCACTCAGCAGTCTATATTAAGTTGGTGGTCACTGAAACTTGACCTCATTCTTTACTCCTCACCACTCCCCATGTTTTAGGTAAATGGTATTACATTTTATATCTTTTGTTAGTCCCTTGGCTGATTTTTATAGGTACACTTATTTTTACTGCTTTTATGCTTCTTATTTTTCTTACTACTCCTACTTATGGTTGGTCTTTCCTTTCCACTCAGAGTCCCCTTTAACATTTCTTGTAGGGCTAGCGTAGTGGTGATAAATTCCTTTAACTTTTGTTTGGGGAATTCTTTATCTCTCCTTCTGATTCATAGCTCTGCTGGATAGAGTATTCTTGCTTGCAGGTTTTTCTTTCAGCATTTTCAATATATTATGCCATTCCATTCTGGCCTTCAAAGTTTCTACTGAAAAATCAGCTGTTAACCTTAAGGGACTTCCCTTATATATAACAGATACATACTTAAGGCGGAGATCCTTGCATCTCCAGCATGTATTCTGAGATTAGGAAATAAATCTCCTTCCCATATACTCCAGGCATTTTTCAAAAAACTATGCTGTATCTCGGCAGGACCATTTGTTATTCTGACTCTTTAAATGTGAGGGCTCCATTTTCCTGGTTACCCTAGAGCCAAGCTTAAATATCCAAATACTTGAGGATTGTCTAGTTATCTTTATGTTAATTTAGAGCTTAATTTCATTCTGGTCAAAAACTGTACTCTCAATATTTTCAACTCTTGCTTTTTGACCAACATATGATCAATTTTCTCAAATGTTCCATGTGCACTTGAAAAGACCGTATTCAGGCAGTTGTATGATGTAGGGTTCAATACACATCAACTAGTTCAAGTTTTTTCATCTTGTTTTTTGTATCATTTACATCCTTACTAAATTTTTGCCATCAGGTACTGAAGCAATAATGTTAAGACTTTTCTAAAATTAGAATTTTCATATCACCCTGATGGGTTCCCCACTTTAACACTATGAAACACCTTCATCTTAAGTAATGTTTCTTGCCCTAAAATACACCTTAATCTGAGTACAGCTATACTACCTTCCTACTGGTTAGTCTTTGCATGCTATATCTATCCTTTTACTTTTAACCTTTCTGTGTCTTTATATTTAAGTATGTTGCTTGTAAACAGCATATCATTTGAGAATTTTCAGTCGGTTTTAACCTACCTCTTTTAATTAGAAGTATCCTGCCTAATAACATTTAGAGTAATCACCAATATATTTGGACTTATACCTACCAATCTATGCATTTTCTTTACTGACCTAATTCATTTGTTTTCTCATATCTTGTCTTTGTTTACATTAATCAAGTATTTTTTAATTTTTCCACTCTCCCATCTTTATTAGCTTTTAAGATATATATTTAATTTCTTATTCTATTAGTGGTTACTACAACAAATATCTGTAACATATTTAAATTGAATATATTTTTAACACCTTAACCACTTCCCAGATAACCCAGGGACCTTGGAGTAGTTTAACTCCATTTACCCAACTACTTCTTGTGTTGTTGTTGTCAGGTATTTTAATTTTATACACAGTTTGCCCTTAAACAATGTGGGAATTAAGGGCACCAGTTCCCTGTGAAGTCAAAATCTGTGTGCAACTTCTGAGTCCTCAAAAACTTAATTACTAATAGCATATTGCTGACTGGAAACCTTACTTATAAACAGTCAATTAACACATTTTTCAATGTTACATGCATTATATGCTGTATTCTCACAATGAAGAAAGCTAAAGAATATGTTATTAAGGGTGCCTGGGTGGCTCAATGGGTTAAGCCTCTGCCTTCGGCTCAGGTAATGACCTCAGGGTCCTGGGATCAAGCCCCATGTCAGGAGCCTGCTTCCTCCCACTCTCTCTGCCTGCCTCTCTGCCTACTTGTGACCTCTCTCTCTCTCGGTCAAATAAATAAATAACAACTTAAAAAAAAGAAAAGAAAATGTTATTAAGAAAATCAAAAGGAAAATACATTTATAGAACTGTTTTTATAAAAAAAAAATCCATGCAGTTCAAACCTCTGTTGTTCAAGGGTCAACTCTAAATTTTAAGTGCCACAAGACATTATGTTTTTAGTAAATATTCATTTAAACTTACAAATATTATTTACTCTTTGCATTTCTCTTCACTCTTTTCTACATTTCTTTTTTTTTTTTTTTAATTTTTTATTTTTTATAAACATATCTTTTTATCCCCAGGGGTACAGGTCTGTGAATCACCAGGTTTACACACTTCACAGCACTCACCAAATCACATACCCTCCCCAATGTCCATTCTGTTTCCGTCTAAGATAATGCCCCTTCTGCCTGGAGTACTTCCTTTAGTATGGCTTTTAGTGCAGGTCAGCTGGTGACAAATTTTGCTTCTCTGTTTGGAAATGTCTTCAATTCATTTTCACTTTTGAAGGCTATTGTCACTGGGTACAAAATTCTGAGCTTTATTTTCTTAAAACACTTAAAATATACCAGGCCACTATCTTTTGGCTTCCATCACTTCTGCCAAGAAGTCAGTTGTCAGTCTTTGTCACTGCTCCTTTAGCACTGTTTCTTCCCCCCTTTGACTATTTTTAAGAAGTTTCTTTTTCTTTCACTTGGAGCATTGTGCATCTGGTGTGGCTTTTGTATATAGCCCATTTTAAGTTAAAAATGGTTCATGAACCTGTGACTTGATGTGTTGGCCCTTATCTCTTAAAATGCTGCCTTTCCCTCCTTGTCTTTCCTTTCTTCTTAAACTTCTATCACACACATTTAAGAACCTGTCCTTTCCTGTATGTCATGTTTATTTCTGTATTTCCCCATTCTTTTTTTTGCTCTCTGTGCTGGATATTTCTACTAACTTCTCTCTTTCAGTTCACCAATCTTCTCTTCTCCTATGACCAATATGCTGTTAAGCCCATTTTTTGAACTTATAATTCCAACTGCATTTTTCATTTCTAAATCTCCATTTGCCTCAGTTTTAAATGTGTATTTTCCATTTTCTGATAAAAAAGACATTTTCTTTTTATCTATTATTTCAACATATTAGTTAAAAATATTTTAAGTACATGTCTGGTAATTCAGCAACTGGGTCATCTGTGAGTCTATTGATATTGTCTATTTGTTCTTTTCTCAGTCTCATTTCTTTTTTTTTTTTTTTTTTTTTAAAGATTTTATTTATTTATTTGACAGACAGATCACAAGTAGGCAGAGAGGCAGGCAGAGAGAGAGAGAGGAGGAAGCAGGCTCCCCGCTGAGCAGAGAGCCCCATGCGGGGCTCGATCCCAGGACCCTGAGACCATGACCTGAGCCGAAAGCAGAGGCCCCAACCCACTGAGCCACCCAGGCGCCCCGACTCAGTCTCATTTCTTAATATCTGAAATTATATATAAACAAATTATAAAACTTCGGATGATGTTTTCTCTCTTAGGAGAGGATTCACCTAATCCTCTCCTGATAGCCAAATTAAGGAATGAATTGTTTTAATCTAATCATGGACTGCTTCAAAGCTAGTTTTCAGGTTTTATAAAGTCCTGCCTATCAATGATTCATCCGCTTTCCTAGAGTATAGATCTTAAGAGGTCTCATTGAGAGTGTAGGGTATTCATTAGGGTCCCTGTGATCATTACAACTCCAATTTTTCTTTCCTTGGTAATGTTAAGCTACAGAAAAACCTAATCTTTTTTTCCTATTTAGCTTCTTAAGCATTCTACCCCATGCAGCTTAAGAATTCAGAAAATGTCTTGAGAGAATGCCCTCTAAATTTCAGGATTATGTCTGGGTCATGATCCCTCAAATCCTGGCAATCCCAAACTCCAACTTTTGTCTCCATAGCTCTATGAGATTCCTGAAAGTTTTGCTGACTTCTTTAATTCTTGAATGTGGCTCTCTACCCAGAACCTTGGTTTCTTGTCCTACAGCAAATATTGACAAAGTCCCACTAGGACAAAAAAACATTTCACAGACATAGATTCACCACTCTGCAATTATCTTCTCTCCCAGATCTATACCCCAAGAGCCCAATGTGCCTGGGCATCTCTCTGATAAGCAGCAACATTTTCTTCAGATGTTCTCAGCATAGATATTAGTCTCCCAAAGCTATCCCAACTTAGCTGGAAGCAAATGTCCCACCTTCATTGTATTTTAAGCCTTGAATAAAATTTCTCGATGTACCTTGTTATAATTTGCAGTCAAATGCTCTACCACTGAGCTATACCCCCCCCTTGTCATAATTTGTCTACTAATTTGGAACAGATGCAAATTCTGTACATGGACTATAAACAACATGCACACATTTATATTGTAGTTCAGATTTGGATAACATTGTCACAACTGTCAGTATATGACTAATAAGTAAAAAAAATGATTATATATCAATATAAGCCTGAAATCTTTCAAAAATCATTGCTTCCTTGAACATAAAGTATTAGAGTACATGTTTAGTATCTTTTAGATCTCTGTCTGTGTATCCAAGTAGAAATATGTAAAAACACCAATGGGCTGGTGGATTTTGCTATTCATGTTAAACTCTTTAGTTACAGCCTACCACTTTCAAAACAATTCCTAGGAGGACTTATGAGTATTTAATGAAGTAGGAAATCTTTAAAAACAGTGTTTTAATAAACTGTCAGCAGTGAAACCAGTTTAGTAGCTCTCCCAAGTAGTAAAGGTAAATATAGTTGCAGAAAAATCAACTCAATTATACAAATTGATTAATATACAAATTATACAAACATGCTAGATCATGACATAAACTATTTCTGTGATTTGTGGGCAAAAAATTTGAAAATCACTACTCTACAAAACCATCAATGAGGACTTGATTTCTTTCACGAGGCAAAAAAGATCAACAGATCTCTTATTTATTACTAACAAGTGATAATTTCTTACCTTTTTAGAGCACTTGGCTGTGGTTTTCAGACAGCATTTCTTATGGCAAGCATATTTACATACTGAAAAACATGGTAAGAATGCAGCACTTTAGGAAGTCTGTACATAAAAGACAAGAACTTAGAAAGTTTACAACTTTATTTTCGACATAAATTTTTTTTAACATCTGATACTACTGTAATATATACATACTTGGTAGGACATTAGAATAAAAAAGGACTTAACCCATTTTATTTAGAAAAATGAAGTTGAAAAACATGCCTAAAATTTCTAACTACTGTCTATGAACAAAATTTGAATCTTTCAAGACTGGGGCGCCTGGGTGGCTCAGTGGGTTAAGCCGCTGCCTTCAGCTCAGGTCATGATCTCAGGGTCCTGGGATCGAGTCCCGCGTTGGGCTCTCTGCTCAGCAGGGAGCCTGCTTCCCTATCTCTCTCTCTCTGCCTGCCTCTCCATCTACTTGTGATTTTTCTCTGTCAAATTAATAAATAAAAAATCTTTAAAAAAAATTATGAATCTTTCAAGACTGCCTGCTCCTCCCCCTGCTCCCACTATATTCCTACAGAATACTTTCTTTCTGGCTTGACTTACAAATTAGTCTTTATGCTCCCCTTATGTGCCTGTTCTACAATCTGTTAATGTGCAAGAAATACCTATTAAGAATCATTCCAATGGGTAAGAAAGGCATTACTGCCAAAGACCCTTACTGAAATGAAAACAAGGTACACAGCACATTAAAATAGAAGAGCTCTAAGAAACCAGAACATAAACAATATCCGTTTTGACTAGGAAGACAAAATAAAGAAAATGTTCAGAAGAGAAATTATTTCTTGGAGCAGCAGAGAACATGGTGGCGAGGCAGTTGATAGGTGGGAAGAAGCAGTGAGAGGAGAATACTGAAATATATTTGAACTTAGTCATTTTGCTATACCAGCTCTAGCTTCTGGATATCAACACCTTAATATCCTTCTTGAGCTTCTAAAGTATAATTCGTGGGGTTTTCAAGGCTGAGAGGAAGGGCCTTATCATTCTGCTGATGAAATCACCAGTATAATCACAAAGAAAGTTAGTTAATCCTATTACGAAATCAAACTAAGCCCGCCCAAGTCATAAAAAAACAGATTTTTTATATCTTCAGTTTCAAAACACAGAGAAAGTTATGCCAAACCTACAAGATTCAAACTAACATTGAACAGTCAAGTTAATGGCAAACTACTTCCTATTTTGCTCTCACTATAATTTGTTAAACTACTGGTAATAAAACAAAAAAGAAACCATTGTTGAATGATAGAACAAGTGAACATATCTAGCAATAGTGGTGATTTCACTATGGCAAACATGACATTCATCCTTGTCCTACTGGGCAAGCCCTTCCTAATACTTTATTCATTCAATTCTGGCCCACTAGTAAGGAAAACCTCACAGAATTACTGAAAGCACCAGAGTAGAAGTATGGCACAGTAGAAACTAAAGGTCTTACAGAGGTAAGCTGGAACAAAGTGACCTAAAAAAAGGTCTCAACTAACATTCTAGGACTTATACATTCTAATGAAAAGATTGCAATAAAAAAAAGTATCCTTTTGGTTATAATTTAATAATTTTTTCATCAATTCATCCACTCATCTACCCAGTAAAAACTTACCAAAAGTTAAAATACCAAAACTGTTCTAGGCACTGGTGATAGAGAAGAAACAATTATTAAGTTTCCTGATCTTACAGAGTATACATTCTAGTGGACAGACTGACAACAAGAAAATAAACAAATACTTAATATAGTTTTGGGTAGTGATAGTGCTATGAAGACTATTAAGTTGAGTAAGGGGACAGAGAATTAGGGGACCAAATGGCATTTTAGATAGGAGAGTAAGGGAAGAGTTCACTAAGAGGTAACATTTGAGAGGAGACATAGATTAACTAAATAGTCAAACTAATATCTGGGAGAAGGATATTTCTGATAAAGTAAGCTGCAAATACCACCAAAATATCTGATTTGGCTACGGAGAGTAGGTGAAAGAGTATAGTGAGAGGAGGCTAAAGAATCAGGAAGTGTAATTACTCCTTTATGTTAAAAAAGATACGAGCAAACTTAGAAAATAAAAATGTCAAGTGGTTAAAAAAACCTGGTGATTCACAGACCTGTACCCCTGGGGATAAAAATATATGTTTATAAAAAATAAAAAAATTAAAAAAA
>NC_081569.1:31943703-31975184 GCF_022355385.1 Mustela nigripes | reverse complement strand
AGGGGATAAAAATATATGTTTATAAAAAATAAAAAAATTAAAAAAAAAAAAAAAGAAAACAGGAAAAAAAAAAACAAACTCCTCAAAAATCACTCATACTGGCTAATAAATACAGTAACAGTATGGTGAGAGGGTAGGTGTCTTCCCTCAGAGCGGCTCTTCCTCTGGCTTCAGAGAAGCTCAACTGAGTCCTCAGGTTATTAGATGTGGATAAAAAGCTTCTAGAAGAGTTGCTTAGCTCTAAGTCCAGAGAGCAGAGACAGGATCCTTCTTAGTCACAAGCTTAAAGTGGGACCCTTGGGAACCTGGGGAAGTCAGTTCAGGTCTCTGGACTTTATTTTGTGCTTCAGAGAATGGATATATGGGGATCTCACAAACTACATGGGTTCGGCTAGATGTGACAAGATTTTATAGCAAAAAGAAGGTTCTCAGTGGGTTAAGCCTCTGCCTTCCGCTCGAGTCATGATCCCAGGGTCCTGGGATCAAGCCTCGAGTTGGGCTCTCTGCTCAGCAGGGAGCCTGCTTCCTCCTCTCTCTGCCTGCCTCTCTGCCTACTTGTGATCTCTGTCTGTCAAATAAATAAATAAACTCTTAAAAAAAACAATCACTCATACTTACACTTGCAAACAGAGGCTCGGTCCATTATCCATATCAAAGAAGAACAGTATTCGCAGTATGTAGGGATGCTATACTGGGTAGCCTTAAAGATGTGACCATTGTGCTCTTCCACCTGAATGAAAAAATACAGCTATTTATGTTAAAGCCAACAGAGTAAATGCTGTCCTAACGTGGTCAGCCAATGGGAAATCCTTCAATCCCTTGTGAAGTCTTCAATGGACATTTATTCCAGGAGTAAAACATGATCTTCTAAGAAAATAAATAAAAGCAATACATTTGGTTCCTGCTTTCAAAAAGCTAACAATCTTGTAGAGAAACAAGAACAACTTGTATAAACATATATAAACATAAGAGAGCTGCCTTATGTGACTCTGAATCAGCATGTAAAATAATAAAAGAAATGGTCCTCAAATAACTTCAGTTTATATGAGTCATATCTATTGATATATACTGTATTAGAAATAAAAACTGAAATAAATTTTAAGTATCCAATTCATTTAACAATAACATTAAACACATTACATGGTAACATAAGTAACATTTTCATGAAAAAAAAAAAAACCTATATGTTTAAATCAAAGTGGTGACAAAAGGGGTATTGTTTTATACTTTTGTCATCTCTTATGACTGGCTCAATGAAAAAAACCTAGATTCTCATAGCCACTTCTGCATTCAATCTGTTGGCACTACACAATTTAGTTTGAAATACATGAAGAAAATCCACCTTCAGACAGATATAAAATTGGAAAATGGACAATTTAATAATAATTTAATAATATAACATCAAAACTCTACAAATGGTAACTTAAAGTTTAATTGAAATATAGACTATAGAATCTAAAACCACACCAAGGAACTCTTCATAAAATAAATTTAAATATAAAATATACTTACATATAAAATATAAAATATAAAATCCATTGTTCTCCCAGCTTTATTAAATTTACAACTTTTCTTTTTTAAAGATTTTATTTATTTGCCAGAAAGAGAGAGAGAGTACACACAAGCAGGCAGAGAGGCAGGCAGAGGCAGTGAGAGAAGCAGGTTCCCTTCTGAGCAAGGAGCCTGATGTGGGACTCGATTCCAGGACCGTGGGATCATGACCTGAGCCTAAGGCAGTGGCTTAACCAACTGAGGCACCCAGGCCTCCCAAAATGTACAACTTTTACTTTGAAGTAGCATTAAAAAACATAAGGATAAGCTACAGACTCAAGAGAATATCTCTGCAAATTGTTTCTCTGATAAAGGACTTCTACCTAGAATATATGAAGAACTGTTATAACTCATTAACAAGAAGATAAACTGATTTAAAAATGGACAAAACAGAGGCACCCGGGTGGTTCAGTAGGTTAAGTGGCTGCCTTCACCTCAGGTCATGATCTCAGGGTCCTAGAACTGAATCCTGCATTGACCTCCTTCTGCCCCTCCTCCTGCTTGTGGTCTCTCTTTTTCTCTCTCTCAAATAAACAAAAAAATCTTTTTTTAAAAAAAATGGACAAAATAGCTAACAGTTTATCAAAGAAGTATAAATGGCAAAAAAACACACAAAAAGATGGTCAAAATTATTAGTCATCTGGGAAATGCATGATGAGATAATACTGCATGACCACTAGAATGCGTATAATGAAAAAGACAACATCTATTGGTAAGGATGTGGAGAGACTAGACCCCTCAGATATTGCAGATGGAATTGTAAAATGGTGCACTCACTTGGAAAACAAGTAGTTTCCGAAAATGTTAAACACAGAGTTATCATATGACCAGGAGTTCCACTCTTAGGTTTATAACTAAGAGAACTAACTGAAAACATATGTCTACACAAAAACCTGTATGAGAATGTTTACAGCAGCATTATTCATAATTGTCAAGAAATAGAAATGACCCTAATACCCTAACAAATGATAAAAGGATAAATAAAATGTGGTATATCCATACAATGGGATAGTATTTAAGTGCTAAAAAAACCCAAACAAACTACTGATACACACACAACATGGATGAGCCTCCAAAAAATTATACTAAGAGGCCATTAGCAAAAGACTACACATTCTATGATTCCAATGATAGGATTCCATTCTACATTAAAACTATAGAAACAGGTAGTACATTAGCATTTGCCTAGAACTGAGTGTGGATGGTAAAGGGCAATGAATGCAAACTGGTACCAAAAAATCCTCTTATAATGATGCAAATGTTCTAAAATTGGACTTGGATGATGGTTATGACTATATAAACTTACTAAAAATCATTGAATTGTATACTCAGAAGGGATAAATTACATTGGAAGTACATTTACCTTGAACTGGTTAAAGAAACCTTTTTGTCTATCCTGTACTTCAAATGGACATTTTACCTACACATGATTTTATGATGTTAGGCATTGATGATCTGGAAAATACTGGTTCACTGAGTTATGGAACTGTTCTAAATGTTGACATATTTCATTATATGCTATCAAAAGGTCATATTCTTTCATATTACCACCAATCTCATCAGAAAATTCTTTACTGGAAAATTGTCACATTCACAAGTTTTCATAATTCTGATTTTTGCTTGCAAGCTTAAACTTTACAAATGTTAACAAATATTGTTAGGTATTTTCCTTGAAGTGACGAGTCACTTAATTCACTTTCAAAAACTGTTTGCCAAGTACCAAAGTGTGAATGAGTATAGCCTTTTTAATAAAGTAAAAGTGATATTCTATGAAAAAAGTTGCTAGACACACAGACTGATATAAAAATTTATACACAAATGTTCATAGCAGCATTACTCTGAATAGTCAAAAAGTAGAAAAACCCCAAAGTCCATAAACTGACCAATGGGTAAATAAAATGAAGTATATCTATACAGTGGAATAGTATTTGGTTATAAAAAGGAATGAAATACTACACATGCCACAACATGAGTGAATACTGAGAACAGTATGCTAGGTGAAAGAAGACACAAAGGCCAATATTTTATGATTTTTTTTTAAACCAATATGAAATGTCCATAAAAGGCAAATCCATTGAGAGAGAAAGTGATTGGTGGTTTTCAGGACTGGAGGAAAAGAGAATGGGAATGAATACGGACTTTCTTCTGCAGGTGATGAACATGTTCTAGAATTATACAGTGGTGGTAATTGCCCAATATAGTCAATATACTAAAACCCACCAAAGTATATACTTAAAATGGTTGAAACGGTGAATTTTAGGTCATATGAATTTTGTCACAGTTTTTAAAAATTTTAGAAGTTCTTTAAAACTAGATTAGTTTACAGTTCCATTGGACAAGTGTTTGCTTTTTTTTGTTTTTTTTTTTTTTTTAAGAAAACCATTATATACAGCTATACCATACTTTCCATTCCCATCTGGAGAAGCTACCTTGATTTGTTCAACTCAGTGAAAAAGGAAAATAATGTCATTACTATTATGAAAATAGCCTTAATTTTGCAAAATTCTTGAAAGTATCCCAGAAACTCCTGCATATCACCTTGAAATCTACTAGACTGAAGAGTTTATATAAGTACAGAAAAATCAGAGAAGGATATATACCATACTGTCAACTACAATAATTATCTCCACTGAGATAAAACACCCAGTAATAAATACAGCATGAAATAATTAAAAACTATGTATGAAAAGCTTTAAAGCCCTCTTAATGGATACAAAAATAGACTTGCACAGATGAAAAGATACAAAATCATAAAGAAGTCAGTTCTCTGTATGTTATGTAAGGGGCTATTCAGCCAGAGCAGCCCCACCCGGGTTGAACTGCCATTTTGCTGTAAAGCTTAAATTGACCTTGCCCACCCCGCCCCCCACCACCCAGGGCAACTTATTTAAAAGCAAGTCCTGGAAACCAGTCCCACGTAACAAAGTCCAAGTACAAGGGTGGGTCAGGCCAGGTGGAGGTATTCAATCAATCAGTGGGGGGTGCATACTGTCTCCCAGCTACCAAGGAGTATGGGCCCCCACCCTTTGGGAGCCTTTTGGCACCAATCTTAACCAAGGTTTGATAGGCTGGTTCAAATGTCTACTAGGGTAAATTGTAATTCAGCTGGTCGCCTAGCATCACTGTGGAGTTTCTGTGTGTGTTACAATCTTATTGGCCACCTGTGCGTGGCCAGGCCCAACCACATGGCCTTTGCTCTATAAAAGTTGGTCTGGAAAGCAGGGAGGGGTCGTCCTCTCTGGAGGGGAGGCCCCAAGTGGTCTGTTTGACAGTCGGTCTGATTCCTGATGCTTGGCGTGAAATAAAGCTTTGCTTGACCTTCACTTTTTATCAGTCTCGCTCCTTTAATCAGTGACCCATTATTGGGGTACCCAATTTTGGGGGGATCCAACAGTTAATTTATAAATATAAGGTAATCTAAGTACTACTAGATTTCTTCTCATCAAACCAGACAACTGAATTCAAAGTTAATATGGAAAAACAAGTAAAAATAGCTATAAAAGTTCTGAAAAAGAATATTAGTGGAGGCAGGGGGAGGGCACCTGAGTGGCATGGTTGGTTAACCATCTGCCTTTGGCTCAGGTCATGGTCTTTGGTCCTGGGATGGAGCCCTGCATGGGACTCCCTGCTCAGAGGAGAGTCTGTTTTTCCCTCTCCTGCTGCCCCGCCCCCTCAGCTTGAGAGAGAGAAAATCTTTTAAAAAAGGGGAGGAGGGAGAAAACTAGGGAGGACTTAGCCAGATAATAAAAGCTCAATAGTTAAAGTAGTGTAGAACTGGCTCATGAATACTCAGATCAATCAATGGAATACGATAAAAAGATCCAAGATAAAGGAGACATTAGAATGCAAAAAGGGTGACATCTCAAAGTAGACAGATACAGCTGGACTTCTAAATAAATGCTGATGGGTTTGGTAAGAGGTAAAATTAGATTTGTAATTCATATAATACATTAGGATTAACTCCATAAAGATCAAAATTTAAATGTAAAAAATGTGACCATTAAAGTATTAGAAGAAAAAAACTGAAAATGTTTTTATAACTTTTAGATGAGGGGAAAGAAAATTTTGAGTCTGTGACTCAAAATTCAGAGGCTATGAAAGAAAAGATTGGTTAAATCTAAATTCATAAAAGAAAACATTTTCTATATAGCAAATAATATTAAAAGGCAGCATCGAGAGACAACTGACAAACTGGGGAAACATATTTACAACTCATATCACAAACAAAAAGTAATCTCCCTCATACATGAAGTCCCCAGAAATTGAGAAAGACCAAACCCCAACAAAAAACAAGTGATCCACATAAATATATATGCTACAGGAAAAGAAAATGTAAATGGTACTAAAGCATAAGAAGACACTCAAACTCAAGGATAACAAGAGAAAAGCAAACTACAACTACAGGAGATACTGTAAGAACGTATTTAGCCAGAGCGGCCCCACCTCGGTTGAACAGCCATTTTGTTGTTCATGCAGTAAAACTTAAGTTGATCCTGCCTCCCCAACCCACCCCAGGGGAACTTACTTAAAAGCAAGTCTGGGAAACCAGTCCCAGGTAACAAAGCCCAAATACAAGGGTGGGTCAGGTCAGGTAGAGATGACAGCCCAAATGCAGGGATGAGTCGGGTCAGGTGGAGACATCCAATCAGTAAAGCACGCACAGGGTCTCCCCAGCTACCAAGGAGTGTGGTTCCTGCCTTTTGGGCATCAATTCTCACCAAGGTGATAGGCTAGTTCAAATGTCTACTATAGGGTAAACTGTAATTCAATTGCTCACTTATGTGTGACCTAGCAAGACTGTGCAGCTTTCTCTGTGTGTTACCATCTCATTTGCCACCTGTGTATGGCCAGGCCCAACCACATGGCCTTTGGTATATAAAAGTTAGTCTGTGAGGCAGGGAGGGGTTGCCCTCTCTGGGGCAGCCCCGATCTGTCTGTTTGACGGTCGCTTTGATTCTTGATGGTTGGCACGAAATAAAGCTTTGCTTGACCTTTGCTTTGTATCAGTCTCACTCCTTTGACCATGGACCCATTACTGGGGGACCCAACAATACAGTATTTCTCATCTATCAAACTGGCAAATCTAAAAGTTTAACAACCCACTTTCTTTTCTCTCTCTTTTTTTTTTTTTAGCTGCCATTCTGCATTTTTTAAAATTTTTTTAATTAATTAATTTATTTTCAGAAAAACAGTATTCATTATTTTTGCACCACACCCAGTGCTCCATGCAATCCGTGCCCTCTATAATAGCCATCACCTGGTACCCCAACCTCCCACCCCCTGCCACTTCAAACCCCTCAGATTGTTTTTCAGAGTCCATAGTCTCTCATGATTCACCTCCCCTTCCAATTTACCCCAAATCCCTTCTCCTCTCTAACACCCCTTGTCCTCCATGATATTTGTTATGCTCCACAAATAAGTGAAACCATATGATAATTGACTCTCTCTGCTTGACTTATTTCACTCAGCATAATCTCTTCCAGTCCTGTCCATGTTGCTACAAAAGTTGGGTATTCATCCTTTCTGATGGAGGCAGAATACTCCATAGTGTATATGTACCACATCTTCCTTATCCATTCATCCGTTGAAGGGCATCTTGGCTCTTTCCATAGTTTGGCGACCGTGGCCATTGCTGCTATAAACATTGGGGTACAGATGGCCCTTCTCTTCACTACATGTGTATCTTTGCGGGTAAATACCCAGGAGTGCAATGGCAGGGTCATACGGAAGTTCTATTTTTAATTTCTTGAGGAATCTCCACACTGTTCTCCAAAGAGGCTGCACCAACTTGCATTCCCACCAACAGTGGAAGAGGGTTCCCCTTTCTCCACATCCTCTCCAACACATGCTGTTTCCTGTTTTGTTAATTTTGGCCATTCTAACTGGTGTAAGGTGATATCTCAATGTGGTTTTAATTTGAATCTCCCTGAGGGCTGGTGATGATGAACATTTTTTCATGTGTCTGATAGCCATTTGTATGTCTTGATTGGAGAAGTGTCTGTTCATATCTTCTTCCCATTTTTTGATATGTTTGCCTATTTCGTGTGTGTTGAGTTTGAGGAGATCATTATAGATCCTGGATATCAACCTTTTGTCTGTACTGTCATTTGCAAATATCTCCTCCCATTCTGTGGGTTGCCTCTTTATTTTGTTGACTGTTTTCTTTGCTGTGCAGAAGCTTTTGATCTTGATGAAGTCCCAAAAGTTCATCTTCGCTTTGGTTTCCTTTGCCTTTGGAGACATATCTTGAAAGAAGTTGCTGTGGCTGATATCGAAGAGATTACTGCCTAAGTTCTCCTCTAGGATTCTGATGGATTCCTGTCTCGCGTTAAGGTCTTTTATCCATTTTGAGTTTATCTTTGTGTACGGTGTAAGAGAATGGTTGAGTTTCATTCTTCTACATATAGCTGTCCAGTTTTCCCAGCACCATTTATTGAAGAGACTGTCTTTTTCCACTGTATATTTTTTCCTGTTTTGTCAAAGATTAATTGACCATAGAGTTGAGGGCCCATATCTGGGCTCTCTACTCTGTTCCCCTGGTCTATGTGTCTGTTTTTATGCCAGTACCATGCTGTCTTGGTGATCACAGCTTTGTAATAAAGCTTGAAATCAGGTAACATGATGCCCCCACCTTTATTTTTTTTTTCAACATTTCCTAGTGATTCGGGGTCTCTTCTGATTCCATACAAATTTTTGGATTATTTGCTCCAGCTCTTTGAAGAATACCGGTGGAATTTTGATGGAAATGGCATTAAAAGTATAGATTGCTCTAGGCAGTATAGACATTTTAACAATGTTTATTCTTCCGATCAAAGAGCATGGAATGGTCTTCTATCTTTTTGTGTCTTCTTCAATTTCTTTCATGAGTGTTCTGTAGTTCCTCAAGTACAGATCCTTTACCTCTTTGGTTAGGTTTATTCCCAGGTATCTTATGGTTCTTGGTGCTATAGTAAATGGAATCGATTCTCTAATTTCCCTTTCTGTATTTTCATTGTTAGTGTATAAGAAAGCCACTGATTTCTGCACATTGACTTTGTATCCTGCCATGTTGCTGAATTGCTGTATGAGTTCTAGTAATTTAGGGGTGGAGTCTTGGGTTTTCCATATAAAGAACCATGTCATCTGCGAAGAGAGAGAGTTTGACTTCTTCATTGCCAATTTGGATACCTTTTATTTCTCTTTGTTGTCTGATTGCTGTTGCTAGGACTTCTAATACTATGTTGAACAAGAGTGGTGAAAGTGGGCATCCTTGTCTTGTTCCTGATCTCAACGGGAAGGCTGCAAGCTTTTTCCCACTGAGGATGATATTTGCTGTGGGTCTTTCATAGATAGATTTGATGAGGTTCAGGAATGTTCCCTCTATCCCTATACTTTGAAGCGTTTTAATCAGGAATGGATGCTGCCTTTGTCAAATGCTTTTTCTGCATCAATTGAGAGGACCATGTGGTTCTTCTCTCTTCTCATATTAATTTGTTGTATCACATTGATTGATTTGCGAATGTTGAACCATCCTTGTAGCCCAGGGATGAATCCCACCTGATCATGGTGGATAACCTTTTTAATGTGCTCTTGGATCCTGTTGGCTAGGATCTTGTTGAGAATCTTAACATCCATATTCATCAGCGATATTGGTCTAAAATTCTCCTCTTTGGTAGGGTCTTTACCTGGTTTGGGGATCAGGGTAATGCTGGCTTCACAGAAGGAGTCTGGAAGTTTTCCTTCTGCTTCAATTTTTTGAAACAGTTTCAGGAGAAGAGGTGTTATTTCTTCTTTGAAAGTTTGGTAGAATTCCCTAGGGAATCCATCAGGTCCTGGGCTCTTGTTTTTTGGGAGGTTTTTGATCACTGCTTCAATCTCGTTATTAGATATCAGTTTGTTCAGGTTGTCGATTTCTTCCTGGTTCAATTTTGGTAGTTTATAGTTTTCCAGGAATGCATCCATTTCATCTAGGTTGCTAAGCTTATTGGCATATAACTGTTGATAATAACTTCTGATGATTGTTTCTACTTCCTTGGTGTTAGTTGTGATCTCTCCCTTTTCATTCATAATTTTATGAATTTGGGCTTTCTCTCTTTTCTTTTGGATTAGTGTGGCCAATGGTTTATCGATCTTATTGATTCTTTCAAAAAACCAGGTTCTAGTTTCATTGATACGTTCTACTGTATCTCTGGTTTCTACCTCATTGATCTCAGCTCTAATCTTGATGATTTCCCTTCGTATGTGTGGAGTTGGTTTGATTTGTTGTTGATTCTCCAGTTCTTTAAGATGTAGAGACAGCTGGTGTATTCTGGATTTTTCAATTTTTTTGAGGGAGGCTTGGATGGCTATGTATTTCCCCCTTAGGACCACCTTTGCTGTATCCCATAGATTTTGGACAGAAGTGTCTTCATTCTCATTGGTTTCCATGAATTGAACAACCCACTTCCATAGCTGAAACTGAGAAATGCAATCCCTCCTTCAGGTAATAAAAGCAGGACCCTCTATTATCTATGACCAGAATTTTGATCCTAGGATTCCCTGTCTATTCTCTCTCATACACACAAGTTATCCCTCATGCCACTATTGTTTATAATGGAAGAGAAACCACCTGGGGTTCAGAAAGGAGTAGTAGACAGATTTCTAGGCACAATTATTACATTAGTTTTCAATTGTTGCTGTAACAATTTACCATACACTTGGCAGTTTAAAACAACACCCATTCATAACCTCCCAGTTTTGGAGGCTAGAAGTCAGACACAACTCTCACCAAGCTAAAATTGGTATTGTCAGGGCTATGTGCCTTTCAGGAAGCTCTGGAGAATAATCTCTTTCCAATTTCATTCATACTGTTGACAAAATTCGGTTCCATGCAGTTGTAAAATGGAAGTCCCGTTTCCTTGCTGGCTGTTAGCTGGCTGTTGCTGTTCTCAGCTTCTAATAGTCCATTCACATTCCACTGCTAACAGTTACCCTTTCTCCATCTTCAAAGCTACCAACAGCAGACTGCATCCTTCTCATGCTTCTACTTTCTCTCACTTCTTCTATCTGTGTCTACTGCATCTTTCTTCAGCTACATCTCTCTGACTCTTCTGACTTCCTCCTCTGATTTTATTAGGCTCATCTGCACAATCCAGGATAAACTTGGGTTAAAAACAGTGAGGTGATTAACAATCTTAATTCCAGCTGCAGTGCCTAGATTAGTGTTTGGTTGGATAACCAGAAACAAGAATCTTAAAGACTGTCTACTAGAGACACAGAGTGATTTCCTAAATATATTGCTCAATGATAAAAACAACAAACAAAAGAGTATTGTATTATTATATAATTTGCTAAATATTGTGTGAGAAAGGATAGAAAATATGCATACTCCTTATTTCTTATACAGAATAAAGAAACATTGGGAAGATAAATAAGAAACAAACAACAATATGTATCTGTAGAAGACAAAAAGGAGAAAAGTCCCATTAGACTTCTTATATACACTTTTCAAAAGATATTTTAATAATATAAATACATTATCTATTAGAAAAAAACTCTTCAAAAAGAAATTATTTACATCAGTATAGACTCACAGACTTTTATTTTATTCAACGGATTATAACCTTTTCCTGTCCTTTTTTTTGATGCTCCAACTGTCACAAATTATTCAGTGAGAGTCTCCTGCAGCTATAAATTAGAAAGAAAAACTAATCTTTATGGCAAAAATTCAACTAATGAATATAGAATGAATGATGGAATTTTAAAAAACACTATTTGACAACCATCACAGTAATAACTGATTCACTGAAGAATCATCAAGGGATATTAAAACTAGTGGGTGAGAGGAATATAAGAATATCTGCAGTCTCGAGTATCTTCCCACAAGATACTCATCAATTACAAAGAAAAATAACAGTAAATTTGCAGCTTTTTTGTTTTTTTTTTAAATACCCTTATGGACATCAAATGTAATGGGACAGATAAATATCACATCTCCTGATATCAAACACTGAAAAAACACATCTCTTCTGTGGTATTCCATGCCCAAAATGCATAACCTGAATCTAATCATGAATAAATTTAAGACAAATTCAAACTGAGGAACAATTTCGAATAATTGGTACATGTTCCTCAACAATGTCAATGCAATGAAATCTAAGACTGAGGAATTGTTCTAGATTAAAAGAGCTTAAGAAGGCATGACAACTGAACACAACAAAGGATATTGGGACAATTGGTGAAATCTGAATAAATCTGAGTGAAGACAAATAGGGTTCTTTTACTTCTCCTGCAAACTTTCTGTAACTATAATTATGTCAGGATGAAAAGGGGGCAGGGTAGAGGAGAAGGATGGGAGGGGCACTGGAGAGAAGGGAGAGGAATGGGAAAGAAATGAAAATGAAACAAGAAGAACTGGTCTAGGTCAGTGAGAAGACAAGCAGAGAATAGTGAGAAATAATGCTGGACAAGAGCAGGGGGGACCATGCAGCACTTTCCAATCACTCATGCATTCATTCATTCAATTAAATATTTATAGATGCTTACCATCTGTTAGGAACTAGAATTAAGTACTTGCTTGTAGAAAACAATGCTAACAATATCCATTAGATAGAATTTATTTTAATACAGAGTTGCAAAGCTCTAGCTAGGCACATGACTATCTAAAGTTTACATGTTACAGCTTCTTTAGCATCTATGAACAGTCACATGAGTGGTTCTGGACAATGAAACGTGAATATAAGTGGTGTATGCCGTTGTAGTTTATGGCTAGAGTTATGGGCTCTGTTGCCTTTTCCCTGTCCCTGCTGGCTGAGATGCAGACCAAGAGATTGAGACCTGGGGGGCTTGGGTGGCTCAGTGGGTTGAGCCTCTGCTTTCAGCCCAGGTCATGATCTCAGGGTCCTGGGATCGGGCCCCGCATCAGGCTCTCTACTCGGCAGAGAGCCTGCTTCCTCCTCTCTCTCTGCCTGCCTTTCTGCCTACTTGTGATCTCTGTCTGTCAAATAAATAAATAAATAAAATCTTAAAAAAAAAAGATTAGTGTTGAAAATACATAAAGAAATTACTAAAACTGAACACCTGAAAAACAAATACTCCGGTTAAAAAACGGGTAGAAGATATAAATAGATATTTTTCCAAAGAAGACATGTAGATGGCTAACAGACACATGAAAAGGCACTCATCACCACCGATCATCAGGGAAATAGAAATCAAAACTACAAGGAGATATTACCTCACACCTGTTAAGAATGGCTAAAATGAACAATGCAGGAAATAAGAGATGTTGGCAAGAATGCACAGAGAGGGGAACCCTCTTGTACTGTTGGTGACAATGGAAACTGGTGCAATCTCTGGAAAACAGTATGGAGGTTTCTCAAAAAGTTAAAAATAGAGCTACCCAGTGATCCAGCAACTGCAAAAATAATAATCCATAAGGATACATGCACACTGATGTTATAGGAATCAACCAACAGCCAAATTATGAAAAGAGCCCAAATGTCCATCCACTGATGAACAGGTAAAGAAGATATAGTTTTTACTCAGCCACAAAAAAGAATGAAATGTTGCCATTTGCAATATGGAAGAAGCTACAGGGTATTATGCCAAGCAAAATAGGTAATCAGAGTAAGACAAATATCGTATGATTTCACCCACGTGCTGAATTTAAGATAAAACAAATGAGCAAAGGAAAAACAAAGAGGAAGAGGAAAACAACAAAAAAAAGACTCCTAACTATGGAGAACAAACTGGTGGTTACTGGAGGAGAAGGTGGTGGCAGTTGGACTAAATAGGTGAAAGGGATGAAAAAGTGCATGGTGATGAGCACATGGTATTGTATGGGTGCTGAACCACTATATTGTACACCTGAAACTAATGTAATACTGTATGTTAACTAATTGGAATTAAAATATAAACTTAAGTACACAAAAAGAACAGCCTTCAAGACTTTTTAGAGTCATGTGTTTACGGCGGTATACATGTACATGTATGTGATAAAACAAAAAGTAATTTAAGAGATTTGATGTATATATAGATCAATGAATAAAAATAGGAAATTCAAAGTTAAATCCAAATACATGTGGAATCAAGTATATTATAAAAGCAGTATTTCAGTGAAAAAGAAATGTATCCATCAACAGTGTTCAGACAATAGACATGCTTTTAAAAATAAATCAAACTTTGATCCATTTCTTACTTGAGACTAAAATAGATTCCAGATGATTACTATTTTTAATGGAAACAAATCAAACAATAAATGTAAGAGTGAAAGGCATGGGAAAAGTAAAAGAATTGTAATAATAATATAATTATTTGTCTAAGAAAGATAAAAACCTCAAACATAAAAAAAGCAATGGACAAATTTACATTTCTATAGAAAGTCAACCATAAACAAAATAAAAAAACAATTCCACTCAGAATATCCTAAGAAAGGAAGGAGAATATATATACACTTAAACGCTTTAAAGGCGCCGGTTATTTCTGGAATTAAAATAAAAAAAAACAACTGGTTGCAGTCGTTATCTCTAGGAAGAAGGGCTGGGAAAAGAGGTTTACTTTACAATGAATATCATTATGTTTATATGAATTCCTGAATTAAAAATAAAAACTAGTTAAAAATTTAAGAGATTATGCTGGCAAAAGAGAACCAGACCAAGAATAGTATTGATGAATACTGGCAACACTGCCTGTCATTAAAATATACTACAAGTGCCTGGGTGGTTCAGTGGGTTAAGCCTCTGCCTTCAGCTCAGGTCATCTCAGGGTCCTGGGATCGAGCCCTGCTTTGGGCTCTCTGCTCAGCAGGGAGCCTGTTTTCCCCCCGCTTTCTCTGCCTGCCTCTCTGCCTATTTGTGATCTCTCTTGGTCAAATAAATAAATAAAATCTTTAAAATATATGTATATATAGTAGGGAAGGTTGCACAAACTTTCAGTTATAAAATAATTATGTCAGTATCGGTTGAGCCCTGATTTGTGACCCAGTATGTGGTCTATTCTGGAGAAAGTCCCATGTGTGCTTGAGAAGAATGAGTGTTCTGTTGTTTTAGGGTGGAATGTTCTGCATGTATTTATGAGGTCCATCTGGTCCAATGTGTCATTCAATACTCTTGCTCCTTTATTGATTTTCTGCTTGGATGATCTGTCTATTACTGACAGTGGCATGTCTATTACTGACAGTGACTGTTAATGTATTCATATCAATATGACTCTTTATCTTGATTAACAGTTCTCTTATGTAGATGGCTGCTCACGTATTGGGGGCATAAATATGTACAACTGTTAGATCTTCTGGGTGGACAGACACTTTAAGAGTGATGTAGTGTCCTTCTGTACTCTGACTACAGTCTTTAGTTTAAAATCTAATTTCTCTGATAAAAGAATCACTACCTCAGCTTTCTTTTGAGGACCACTGGCATGAAATATGCTTTTCATCCCTTCGGTTTCAGTCTGGATGTATCCTTAGGTTCAAAATGTGTCTTCTGTAGACGACATATGGACGGGTCCTGTCGTTTTATCCAATCTGCAACCCTGTGCGGTTTTATGGGAGTATTTAGGCCATTCACGTTGAGAATGATTATTAAAAGATACATTTTTATTGACATCATGTTGCCTGTGAAGTCCTTGTTTGAAATTATTCCCTGCATATTCTCAGACCACAATGCTTTGAAACTGGAACTCAACCACAGGAAAAAGTTTGGAAGGAATCCAAACACGTGGAAGCTAATGACCACCCTGCTTAAGAATGTTTGGATCAACCAGGAAATCAAAGAAGAACTTAAAACAATTCATGGAAACCAATGAGAATGAAGACACTTTGGTCCAAAACCTATACGATACAGCAAAGGCAGTCCTAAGGGGGAAATAAATTGCTATCCAAGCCTCCCTCAAAAAAACTGAAAAATCAAGAATACACTAGCTCTCTTTATACCCCAAAGAACTGGAGAATCAACAACAAATTAAGCCAACCCCGCACACAAGAAGGGAAATAATCAAGATTAGAGCAGAGATCAATGAGATAAAAACTAGAGATACAATAGAACACATCAACGAAACTAGAAGCTGGTTTTTTCAAAGAATCAATAAAATTGATAAACCATTGGCCAAACTAACCCAAAAGAAAAGAGAGAGGACCCAAATTAATAAAATTATGAATGAAAAAGGAGAGGTCAGGACTAACACCAAGGAAACAGAAACAGTCATCAGAAATTATTATCAACAGTTATATGCCAATAAGTTAAGCAACCTAGATGAAATGGATGCATTCGTAGAAACCTATAAACTTTCAAAGCTGAATCAGGAAGAAATTGACAACCGGAATAGACCAATATCTAGTAACAAGATTGAAGCAGGGATCAAAAACCTCCCAAAAAACAAGAGCCCAGGACCTGATGGATTCCCTAGGGAATTCTACGAAACTTTCAAAGAAGAAATAATACCTATTCTCCTGAAGCGGTTTCAAAAATTGAAGCATAAAGAAAACTTCCAGACTCTTTTTATGAAGCCAGTATTACCCTGATCCCCAAACCAGGCAAAGACCCCACCAAAAAGCAGAATTTCAGACCACTATCCCTGATGAATTTGGATGCTAAGATTCTCAACAAGATCCTACGCTAATAGGATCCAAGAGTACATTAAAAAGATTATCCACCATGACCAGGTGGGATTTATCTATGGGATGCAAGGGTGGTTCAACATTTGCAAATCAATCAATGTGACAGAACAAATCAATTAATTCTCAATTAATGCAGAAAAAGCATTTGACAGGATACAGCATCTGTTCCTGATTAAAACGATTAATATATAGGGATAGAGAGGACATTCCTCAACTTTATAAAATCTATGAAAAACCCACAGCAATTATCATCCTCAATGAGGAAAAGCTGACAGCCTTCCCTTTGAGATCAGGAATATGACAAGGATGTCCACTCTCACCACTGTTGTTCAACATAGTACTAGAAGTCCTAGCAACAGCAATCAGACAACAAAAAGAAATAAAATGTATTCAAATTGGCAATGAAGACATCAAACTCACTCTCTTTGCAGATGACATGATACTTTATACGGAAAACCCAAAAGAGTCCACCCCCAAACTACTAGAATTCATACAGCAATTCAGTAAGGTGGCAGGATACAAAATCAATGTACAGAAATCAGTTGCTTTCTTATACACTAACAATGAAAATACAGAAAAGGGAAATGAGAGAATTAATTCCATTTACTATAGCACCAAGAACCGTAAGATACCTGGGAATAAACCTAACCAAAGAGGTAAAGGATCTGTACTCGAAGAACTACGAAACACTCATTAAAGAAATTGAAGAAGACACAAAAAGATGGAAAAGCATTCCATGCTCATGGATTGGAAGAATAAACATTGTTAAAATGTCTATACTGCCTAGAGCAATCTATACTTTCAATGCCATCCCGACCAAAATTCCACTGGCATTTTTAAAAGAACTGGAACAAACAATCCTAAAACTTGTTTGGAACTGGAAGAGACCCCAAATTGCTAAGGAAGTTTTGAAAAAACAAACAAACAAACAAACCCCCCCAAACTGGGGGCATCACGTTGCCTGATTTCAAGCTTTACTACAAAGCTGTGATCACCAAGACAGCATGGTACTGGCACAAAAACAGACACATAGACCAGGGGAACAGAGTAGAGAGCCCAGATATGGACCCTCAACTCTGTAGTCAAATAATCTTTGACAAAGCAGGAAAAAATATACAGTGGGAAAAAGTCTCTTCAATAAATGGTGCTGGGAAAATTGGACAGCTCTATGTGTAGAAGAATGAAACTCAACGATTATCTTACACCATACACAAAGATAAACTCGAAATGGATAAAAGACCTCAACATGAGGCAGGAATCTATCAAAATCCTAAAGGAGAACATAGGCAGTAATCTCTTTGACATTGGCCACAGCAACTTCTTTCAAAATGTATCTCCAGAAGCAAAGGAAACAAAAGCAAAAATGAACTTTGGGACTTTATCAAGATCAAAAGCTTCTGCACAGCAAAGGAAACAGTCAACAAAACAAAGAGGCAACCCCAGAATGGGAGAAGATATTCACAAACGACACTACAGACAAAGGGCTGATATTCAAGATCTATAAAGAACTCGACAACTCTGTATACACAAAATAGATAATCATGTCAAAAAATGGGCAGAAGACATGACAGATACTTCTCCAAAGAAGACATACAAATGGCTAACAGACCCATGAAAAAATGTTCATCACCATTAGCAATCAGGGAGATTCAAATCAAAACCACATTGAGGGGCACCTGGGTGGCTCAATGAGTTGAAGCCTCTGCCTTTGGCTCAGGTCATGATCCCAGGGTCCTGGAATCAAGCCCCACATCAGGCTCTCTGCTCAGCAGGGAGCCTGCTTCCCCCTCTCTCTCTGCCTGCCTCTCAGCCTACTTGTGATCTCTGTCAAATAAATAAATAAAATCTTTAAAAAAAACTCAACACATTGAGATACCATCTTACACCAGTTAAAATAGCCAAAATTAACAAGACAGTAAACAACATGTGTTGGAGAGGATGTGGAGAAAGGGGAACCCTCTTACACTGTTGGTGGGAATGCAAGTTGGTGTAGCCACTTTGGAAAACAGTATGGAGATTCCTTAAGAAATTAAAAACAGAGTTACCCTATGACCCTGCAATTGTACCAGTGGGTATTTAACCCAAAGATACAGATGTAGTGAAAAGAAGGGCCATCTGTATCCCCATGTTCATAGCAGCAATGGCCAGAGTTGCCAAACTGTGGAAAGAATGCCCTTCAATGGATGAATGGATAAAGAAGATATGGTCCATATATACAATGGAGTATTATGCCTCCATCAGAAAGGATGAATACCCAACTTTTGTATCAACATGGACGGGACTAAAAGAGATCATGCTGAGTGAAATAAGTCAAGTGGAGAGTTTCAATTATTATATGGTTTCACTTACTTGTGGAGCATAAGGAATAACACAGAGGACACTGGGAGATGGAGAGAAATGAGTTGGGGGAAATCGGAGGGGAAGACAAACCATGAGAGACTGTGGACTCTGAGAAACAAACTGAGGGTTCTGGAGGGGAGAGGGGTGGGGGTTGGGTGAGCCTGGTGGTGGGTTATTATGGAAGGCACATATTGCCTGGAGCACTAGGTGTGGTGCATAAACAAGGAATTTCAGAACACTGAAAAGAAACAAAATAAAATAAAATAAAATGAAATGAAAAAAAAAAGTCAGGAGGATAAAATATAGAATATGGTGGCTATAGTTAATAATACCGTATCACATATTTGAAAATTGCTAAGAGAGGGGCGCCTGGGTGGCTCAGTGGGTTAAGCTGCTGCCTTGGCTCAGGTCATGATCTCAGGGTCCTGGGATCGAGTCCCGCATCGGGCTCTCTGCTCAGCAGCAAGCCTGCTTCCTCCTCTCTCTCTCTGCCTGCCTCTCTGCCTACTTGTAATCTCTCTGTCAAATAAATAAATAAAATCTTTAAAAAAAAAAAAAAGAAAAAAGAAAATTGCTAAGAGAGTAGATCTTAAAAGTCCTTATCAAATGAAAATAATTTTTTATAACTATCTATAGTGATAGATGTTAACTCAACTTATTGTGATCATTTCACAACATATACAAATACTAAATGATCATGCTGTATACCTGAAAGTAATGTTTCATGTCAATTATGCCTCAAATTGAAAAGTTAAATAGGGGCGCCTGGGTGGCTCAGTCAGTTAAGCATCTGATTCTTGGTTTTGGCTCAGATCATGACCTCAGGGTCATGAGATAAAGCCCCACATCAGGTTCTGCGTTAAATGCAGAGTCTGCTTGAGATTCTGTCTCTCCTTTCCCTCAGGCCCTCCCCCATCTCTCACAACGGGGCATGCATGCAGTCTCTCTTTCTCAAATAAATAAATACATCTTTAAAAGAAAAAGTTATATAAAGTGCTTGGTAGTGGAGTGTTAGTGGTCCTTTTTGTCTTAACAAATTAATCAAATAACCAACTAACTAAAAAAAAAAAAAAAATCAACGCACAGTTCATCCCAGTTTCATAATATGGCCTTGTTCTGTGATGCCTCAATTATTCCCAGATACTAACATTTTACCTCACAGATATTCCTCTATTCATAAAATTGTAAATCACACACATGCACATTATTTTCTTTTCCTAGAACTCTAATATTAAAGTTGTTTTTATTTAAAGTTATTTTATTCTGAATGGATCAACAAGTACAAAACAGCTCTTACCAAAAAACCCACACAAAAAACAAAAAAAAAACCCCACAAAAACAAACAAACAAAAAACCACAGCTCTTATATTTTTTCCCAAATGCTTCACTTGCACCTTTGGCAGGAGGGTTTCACCTCCTATCACCAGTCCAGCCCTCTGATGCTGTGTTTTACAGTATCTCCCCTTCTAAGTTGTTTGGGATATACAACGTCCACTGCTGCCACTGAAGTTCTTATTCCAAACCACAATATCCATTCACCTAATATTAGAAATGTTTGATTTGCTATCTGAGAGGTTGTCGCATCTCTACAATAAAAATACAGTATTGCTTTAAAAATTATCTTAAAAAAATGTACAAAACAGAATCAACAAAAGATAAAGTTTTCCTTACCTCTGGATTCTGTCTAGTTCCTGTTTATAGAAAATAATCATTGATACTAGTTTTTTGTATCTGAGATATTTTGTGTGTATGAGTACAGATATAAAAATGCTTTTTATTTTTTAAAAATTTACAAATAGTAGCTTTCTATATAGTGATTAGCTCCTTAACAAAACATCTTGGAGAATGGCTTCTTTTACTTTAGTGTTAAAAGCAGCATCCTATTTCATGAGTGTAATCTAGCTTATTTAACCATTTCCTTGTAAATTTAGGTTGTTTTCAGCATCTCGCCATTACAAACTCCTCTTCAATTAAAAAGCCTTATACATTGCAGCATGAACGAGTGTGATATATCTACTGGAAAAATTCCTAGATGTAGAATTGCTAGGTCAACATATTTTGGTTTTGTTTTTAAATATTTCTAAAACTTAAAAATGCATGATTGTTAAAGTACCTTCTCCAAGAAGGTTATACAAATGAGCCAATTCACAATATTGAGAAAAATCTATATTTATATATCCTTCTAAATTAGGTAACTAATTCATTTTCAGTTTTGCCCATTGATGAGCAATCATTTTAATTTGCCTAACAAGTGTAAACATTTATTTGTATATTTCCTAATATTTCTATGATTTATCATAGTCCCTGAAATAAAATAGCTGTTGAATAAATGAATTGTCCTTACCGTCCTTTTATATATGTCAGATGCTTTGCTCATTCTTATCTTGAGGTATTGTTCTTTTCTGCACAGACATGAAAAAGACTATTCTTTCAAGACTTAAAGTATATAAAGCGCCCAAACACTACCCTTTCCTTAGGATATGTATCATCTCATTTAACCGTCATAAAAATCCTCGGTGGTGGGTGGTATTATTCCTATTTTATACATGAGTACATTGAAACTCAGAGACTAAGCTGTCTAAGGTAACTCAATTGGAAAATGCTACTTCAGAGAACAAAAGTAAACAAGGCTAAGGGCTTAGATACAAGCCTATGTCCTTTTGTTGCACTCTGCTATACTGCAGTTCACAGGTGTGTGGAACTCTGAAATGACCAAGTCTGTCAGCACCATTTTTCCAACAGCATTTGCTCACTTTGTGTCTCTGTGTCACATTTCAGTAACTCTCACAATATTTCAAGGTTTTTATTATTACTATACTTCTTAGGGTGATCGGAATTAGTGATCTCTGATGTTACTATTTTAATTGTTTCGGGGCATCATAAACTGCACCCATCTAAGAGAGCAAAGGCAATCAATAAATGGGTGTGTCCTGACTACTCAGAAGACCAGTCTGTCTCCTGTTTCTCTCCCACTCGTCAGGCTTCCCTGTTTCCTGAAATATAGTAATATGGAAACTGGCTAATTAATAGCCCTAAGCGTTTACATGAAAGAAAGACTCACATGCCTCTCACTTAATTTTTTTTAACATGTCTCTTGCTTTAAATCAAAAGCCAGAAATGATTAAGTTTGGTCAGGAAGGCATGTCAAAAGCCGAGAGAGGCTGAAAGCTAGGCCTTCTGCATCAAACAGTTAGCTAAGCTGTGAATACAAAGGAAAAATTGAAGGAATCTAAAAGCACTATTCCAGTGAACAAGTAGATGATAAAACAGTGAAACAGCTTTATTGCTGTTACAGAGAAAGTTTCAGTCGTCTGGACAGAAGATCAGACCAGTCATAACATTCCCTTAAGCCAAAACCTAATCCAGAATATGGCCCTAACTCTCTCCAATTTTATGAAGGCTGAGAGAGGTGAGGAAACTGCAGAAGAAAAGTTTGACACTAGCACAGGTTGTTCATGAAGTTTAAGGAAAGAAGCCATCTCCCTAACATAAAGGAGCAAAATGAAGCAGAAAAGGCTGATGTAGAAGGAGGATCATGTGCTTCCAGACTGACCACAGGTTAAGTAAAAGTGCAGTTAAGTAAAATGGTGGAGAAGGGCGACTACTATACTTTTCCCCCTTGGCTAGATACTATCTTTCCAAGCTACTCCTCCTTTGTCAAGAATGAGCAAAAATGTATTTTCTTTTGTAAAACTTTCCTTCATTTTCCCTTTCCATAATTCAACAGACTTTGTGCTATTTTATTCTAATGACTTTTTAAAATGCCTACCTTCACTGGTAAATTATGAGCTTCTCTAGGGAGTAAGTCATCTTCGTAATTACAGAGATTATTGTAAAATACACAATAAAGATACATAATACAACAGATAAGAACATGGCATAATATTCTGGAATGTCTTTTGAATTAGAAGTAGTTATATTTGTAAAATCTTAGTCTTAATTTTTTTTTTTAAAGAAAGGAGGGAAAGTTAAAAAGCTCCTATGTCTGAAAAGAGATATTTGTATCTTTTATGAGTAAACATTTTCATGTCTCTACCATTTTAGGAAACCACCACTGATAACAAGTGACAGAATTCAAGATATTTCTGCCACTGCAAATTTTTGTAAAGACATAAATGATAAACCCTTGGGCATCTGATAAATATTCCTTAAATATATCCACAGAAATATTTTAAAATATACTTCACACTGCTAAAAATTACTTCACCCTAACATAAGAAATGGATTATAACTTACTAAATCAGTTTCTTTTTTCCTTCTTTTCTTTCTTTCTGTTTTTGGTACCTGATGGGAGAGAAATACAGAAACTGTGATATAGCAAAGACAAACATACTTTCTTACTTCTTTGTGAATGCTTAGATTTTTGCTCAACAGGTAATAGTATAAACAGTTTTTTATTGTTCAGAAGAAAATGTGCAGTGCTGGCAAGCAAATGTAAGAAAATTTTTGAATTCAGTGAAACATAGTACCCATAAAAGTGATAGAATAAAAGGATACTTTAGGGATTCTTACCTTTTTAAAACATCATTTCTGTTCAGAAGCCATTCCATATTAATTTAAATGATTATTTTATTTTAGTCATTAACTAAATGATTATTAACTTTTAAGCCTGGACTTTCCATATTTTAGCTCTAAAATACTCTCCATCCCAGAGCTAAATATACAAAGGTATCATATGGGACACAGAAGGCTCTTTTATACATGACATTTCCGAATAACCACAGTATAGGACAATCCAAACTTAACCTTTAAGATTATAAACAAAGGCAATATATGCCTACTAAAAAAATCTTCTGTATAACCTAGACCTAGAACACAAGAACTTTCAAGGATTAATTTATATCTGGCTATTTCAAAAGTGAGTTGAAATGGCTTATAAATTTAAACACATATAAATTAAAATAACTGAAAATAAAACAGGACCTAATCAATAAAAATAGTATTCCTGATACCTAATAATTAAATACCTAATTATTTCAACTGGAGTACTGAAAGAAAACATATAACACAGAACTTTGTCTTCTGTAATATGGATTTCATAAGTTATTTAATAGGGCTGAAGCAAGAATTAACTAAAATATCCAACACCTAGTATAATTTCTGGTACTCAATAAGTAAATGTTGTTATTACTGTTATACAGATTTCAAAAAACACACATTTTCCTAAAACCTAATTCAAGAAGAAATAAAATTTGTGTTTCCTTACAAAAAGGCCATCAAAAGATATAATGAATTACATCTTTTTTTTTTTTTTTAAAGATTTTATTCATTTATTTGACAGGTAGAGATCACAAGTAGGCAGAGAGGCAGGCAGAGAGAGGGGGAAACAAGCTCCCAGCTGAGCAGAGAGCCCATTGCAGGGCTCGATCCCAGGACCCTGGGATCATGACCAGAGCCAAAGGCAGAGGCTTTAACGCAGAGCCACTCCTAGGTGCCCAATGAATTACATCTTTAACCACAGTTTTTCAAAAGGAAATTCATGTAGTGACCTCTATCAAAGTGGAGGGTATAATGCTGAGGACACAATGTTATATTTTAACTCAGCAAAGAATATATTAATTGCAGAAGGTTTAGATAATATGGTCTGATAAACTTTTAAGAAAGACTCTTAAAATGAATTCTTAACTGAATCCTTTTAAAAATCAAACATATCATATTTACCTTTGTGGGTATACAATCCAAAGTTTTGAATTCATTCATATATTCATCCAAAAACACTTTAAAAGTGTTGACCCAAACTCTGACTGGAGATTCACTCCAATCACGCTGCTCAAGCCTCATGGTCTTTTCCAGAATCTGTTCAAATAGTGCGTAGAGGTCTTTATATCGTATGCTTTTCCCATCATCTACCTAATAAGCAATAAGAGAAGACATGTAAGGTATAAAGAATTTATCTAAACACAGAAGATTGATTCAACTTGTATTGGGTAGTGTTAAGAACAAAGACTAGGACCCTTTCTAATGGGCGAGCCCATGAGGTCACACTGTATCTGTAAATGGTCACATTTTATCTGTAAATGCCCTCTCTACTGTGGAATGAATGTCTGCAGAATAAAAACTATTAAATTCTAGCAAAATACTTAACAGTTTAAACAATGTAACAATTTCAGAAAATCCTGGGAACTTCTCCACAAGCCTGGCTTTTAAACTATATTTAGCTATAAAGATTATTTGCATCCCACTTAATTACTTATCACCTCAGAAATGAAACTTGCTTAGATAGTTCCACTCTAAAATTGAAAGAATAAATATTTGAATCCTTGCCTAATAATACATTAGGTAACCATTATTTTATTTTTCCAAAGAAGAATGACATGTTCTGAATAACACTGTACTACTCATAAAAGACTACATGGGATTACTTTTAACTTATTTAAATAAGGTCTGGAATTTTTGTGAGAGAAATAAGGGGGGGGGGGTGTTTAACATGACCCAAAGTGTTATATATGTTTAGAATTGGTTTCTCCTTCACTTCCTCAAATAAGTTGAACATTTTTGATCTAGTGTTAGAAAACCACTATTGAGCTCTATTTCATAATTTTGGCACTTCTTATATTACTTAAGCGTATTGTAGTACCCAACAACCTGAAGTCCCTAATCTAGGAAATACAGGTATGAAGCAGAGAAAGACATGAACATAATAAGCAGTTGCACAGTATTAGAAAAATACGGTCAACGTTATCTCTATGCAAAATTAGTCATTTGCCATAGTCTCATCACTACTCTTATTAGGGTCCTGAAATTCCTTTTTTTTTTTCCCAGTTTGATTACTCTTTTGTTTGTTTGTTTTTAATTTATTTTTTATTTATTTTCAGCATAACAGTATTCATTATTTTTTCACCACACCCAGTGCTCCTAGGGTCTTGAAATTCCTATTCTCTCAGACTGCATGGTTTATGTTTAAAAAAAAAAAAAAATTCTTATACTGAGAAAGAAAAAGTAGAGGATACACAAGAAAGTTCTCCTGATTTCTCTTTTCACAATGAATTATAGACTGAACAAAGAAAAATGAATACAAATTATTTTATAAAATATGAAAATTCATAGATTCTAGAGAGCAAAGCATTAATTATTATCTACTTTAGCAAGAAAATAAACTTTCTAAAACATGACCAAGGTCATATAAAATTGTAAGGTAAATCTGAAAGTCAAATAAACTGATATATAAATCAGTGAACATAAACTGCTCTAATTCCACTGGGGAAAAATGTACAATTCCACACATATGAAAATTAGAAGCTAAAGTCATTTAGGATTATGAGAAGTCAAAATAGTAGAAAGCCATAGAATCACTTTTATAATATGTGAATTTATCACCTTATAAGAAGATTCAACATCGTTAAGAGAGGGAAAAAAAAACAACTCAAGGAAACTGGAGGAAGGTATTAATCTGAGACCAGTCAGTATTCTTTTCCCTCCTATTCCTAAAACAAAGAAGGAATTTGAGAAATCTCTCATTGAACACAGCCTCCATACTATCTTCTACAGCATAGCCAAATTTTTCATATGTTAATTAGTGAATATCTTCTAACACATTCCAACTTACCGCCAAGGCAGACGAATAAAAGCTGAAGATATTCTGCCGAAATTCTTTCAAGGCTTTTTTAAATACAACATCCACTAATGTGTCTTTCTTGCTGTCTTCATTATCTAGATCATTCATCTGGGGGCCACAAAAAGAGTTTTGGTACATAATCAATTAAAAAGAGGTGAATACAACAGTGACACTGATTGGTTCTTCAACAATGACGGTCCTGATGGTCCTGAAAGTGCAAGCCCCTGTTATTACAGGACTTAGGTAAAAGCACGACTAGAGAGTCAACATTTTATTACTACCAGATGATTTCTAAGGTCCTTCTAACACTGGATTATTCTATCATTCTGTTACCAGAGCAAAAACTCCAAGTATGCAATGACAAGCCTCACCTTACCACATGGAATATAATGTGACAATTATGGTAACATGCAAGTCAACAGTAAAGTATAAAACCTTAAATCCTGCCCTTCCAGTCTGAGTAATGCATATCCTATTAGTTACACCTTTTCCATGAAGAATAGACCATCTAACTTACTGAAGCATATGTAAACTTGATCTCTAGGGGCCATATTCTGATAAAAAAAAGTATTCCATAGTCAAAGCCACTTATGGGCCTAACTCAGCATGCAGAGTGTACCTTTTTCAGAAGAAATTCATCCATACTTTTTAAATCACTGACACTTGCTATGATCTGGACAGAGTCATTTTGCCAGTGCATAGACTCCAAAGCCACACTGCTGATCTTCACACTTCGCTTCCGCTTTGCCTTTGGAGAAGGTTCTTTGTTCTCTTTAAACTCCTTCCGGCAACTACCAGGCAATTCTGGGCTCAAAGGAGGTGTCGGATGATACTGAACTAATTCTATAATTCAAGATAAAGTATCCAAAGAAAAATTTTTAGTGAAAATATTGAATTCTCCACATTCTTCTTTTTTAGTAAGTCACTGAAGGAAAAATATGTAACCAAAAAGCAAAGTAAAACTAATGTTTGTGGTCAGGCAGTTAAACAATAAATACAGACTGCACAGTTGTACAGAAAATGCATTCTTAAATTACCACTTTTCAATGGAAAATGCTATTATGTCCCCCATGGGGCTAAGGTCTGACACTGAAAACCTGGGTGGAGGTATCTTAAAGAACTGAAGCCTGCATCTCAAATACCTCAGTCCCAAAGGAAGAAAAGGAAGAATATACGTAACCACCCCAGCACATTAAATGCTGACCATTAAGCCAGTCATAGCTTTACTATATTTGTTTGAATGAATATTCAACTATATATGAATCCAGCAAGCCAGTGAAATTTGATAATTATTATTTCATTACTAGGGTCTAAAGCCATAAATACTTCAGTGATATTATCTATAGTTATCGTGGCAACCTGTCTAGGGAGCTAGGAAAGTCAACTAGCTCACTTCTGGGTCTCTTTGGTATTTAGGATTTTCTTATACATCTCCCAAATAATTGTCCAAATTTCTCAAAGAATTCCTGGAATGCATTACATCTTAGTCTGTAATACTGGAAAGCACAACAAATCATCTCTGTTTACAACAGGGAAATGGATACATGTAAGCCCATCAAAATCTAGAACTATACTGGGCTTGCCAAAGCCCTACCTGGGGCTTGATAAATATGTTGGCCTCTTCTCATTTCACATAGCTATTTGTTTCCCCATACATATTCACCTGTCTAATGCTATGTCCTCATTCCTTCTAAAAGCTAATTCTGATAATGAAGAAGAAAAGCAGCCTCCTACATGCTAAATGCTACCTCAGGCAGAAAGAAGACAAGCCCAATCTCAGATATGGCACCAGAATAAAAATTATAAAGATACAAAATATACATATATGCAAGTTAGTATCAATTGATTTTAATTCCATTATATAACAAAGGCATAGAAGTATCTAATAATTTAATTTAGCAAAGTAAATATTATAATAAAAGAAATAATGGTTACTAAAGAAATTATAACACTGTTTCAGTATTAAAAACAAGGGATAACTTAATAAATTACTACCCAAAGATGAATAAGAAGCTACAATCTCTCTCTCTCTCTATATATATATATCCTCATGAAGCAACACACAATGAAGTCTACTAATGATACATGCTTCAACTTAAGAGCTTTATGCTTCCTTCTTAAAAATAACCATGGAGAATAGAACTGTGAAAAATGAAAAATCTAGAATGATTACTATAAACCAGATTAGATATAGGAAATTGATCCTCTTAGTAATGCAATGGTAAGGATTTCCCAAATTTCCAAACTGAACTTGTAGTATTCACTTAATTTACTATTGATTTTTAACCCTATCAGTTTGCCAACTCATAGATGCAAAGCCACAAAAGACACAAAAACAGGGATCTAACTATAGGTCTACCATTTTTTTCTCTGACACATGGGTGCCTCTGCTTTGGCTCATTCATTCCTATGTGAAACTTGTTAATCTTATTCTCCTTTCCCCTTTGTGTTATCCTAGGTATGAGAAGTTTTGTTTATTTATTGTAACTGGACCTGCTCTATCTTTCCTTTAGAGATAACTTTCTTCCTAGATCTACTTTTTTTTTTTTTTTTTAAACATATTTTTTTTTCCCCAGGGGTACAGGTTTTTGAATCACCAGGTTTACACACTTCACAGCACTCACCAAATCACATACCCTCCCCAATGTCCATAATCCCACCCCCTTCTCCCAAACCCCCTCCCCCCGGCAACCCTCAGTTTGTTTTGTGAGATTAAGAGTCACTTATGGTTTGTCTCCCTCCCAATCCCATCTTGTTTCATTTATTCTTCTTTTTATTTTATTCACCTACCCACTGGTATTTCACCCACTCATTACCACACACCCACCTCTGATATTTATCCACCCGATTTACTGTTGAAGATAGCTGACATCTTTGCATAATGATTAAAAACTCTCAAACATGCTTGTGCAAAGGGTTGAGGAAAATGGCATAATCACCTAATGCTGGAATTACTGGAATCCTTAGAGCATTAGTAATTCTAGCATTGAGAAAGGCCAGTTTTCTCAATAGATGAACTAACTACTGGGTATGTCCAAGTGCGTTATGATTGATGCCCCCAAAATTAAAATGACAGCTACAATTATAAAGTCAGTATAGTATAGCAAATACTTGATACATAGTAGGTACTTAAAATATAGCACAGTGGTTAAGAATGTGGCCTCTGGAGCTAGGTTACCTAACTTCACATCTCAGCTTTGCCAACTACTGTGTATAAGGAGATAACTTCTCTGTGCTTCAGTTTTCTCATCTATAAACTGGGAATAATAATCATACGAACCCCCCAAAATTGTGATGAAATATTAATACATACAACATGCTTAGTACAGAGTATTGCACATGCTAAGCACTTAGCTGCTATTATCTTAATTTCTAATAAAAATACGTATTTGTTAAGTGAATGAATGACAGCTAAATTTTTACACATTAGAAAACTGAGACTAAATGAAGATTCACTATCATTCTTAAAGTTGTTGCTTCACCATTTTGCACCACACTTCCTTGGAACTTCTACACAATGTAATTTTATAATTATCTTTTATGTAAGGAGAGATTTTACAACTCTGGTTCATTACACTATCTGGCAAACAGGATTGCCACTGCAAACACTAGAGGAATAAGAAAGAGTGAACAAATTATAAAGACAATCTCCATTCTTTGTCCATTTTTACCATCTGGAAACTGATGAGACAGAATCGTATCTGAGCCAGCAAGGAATCCCAAAACCTCTGACTGGGTGGCAGCTTTCACTTGGGTAGTCTTCTTCTCCCCTTGTTTCCCTTTGGCCCAGAATCTCATCTTAGCTCTCTGAGGTCTATTTTTAAAAATAAAGGTAAAAATGGAAATTAGTATGTTGCAGTGACAATATTTGCACATCACTTTGAGCTATATAAAGACCTTCATATGTGTTACTTCATTACCTTCACACTTAAGTTTAATCATATTTGATCTTCAAATTCACATTTAAATTTCAATCTGGGATGCCTGGGTGGCTCAGCTGGTTGGACAACTTCCTTCGGCTCGGGTCATGATCCCGGAGTCCCGGGATCGAGTCCCGCATCGGGCTCCCAGCTCCACGGGGAGTCTGCTTCTCCCTCTGACCTTCTCCTCGCTCATGCTCTCTCACTGTCTCTCTCTCAAATAAATAAATAAATAAATAAATCTTTAAAAAAAAAAAAATTCAATCTGGAAGGGAGATGGTTTTCTCATCTTGAATACAAGAAATAGTAAGTCCCAGAGATGGTAAATAATTCCCCAAAATAAAATGGCTAAAAACCAGTGAAACTAGAATTCCAACTCAGGTTTTCTGATTCCTAAACTGCCATCTTTTCACTCTTATCTTCTTTCCAGCTTGAACTTTGCATATAAATAACTTAACAACAAAGAAAATACTTTTTAAAACATCACCGATAGCCTATCACTCTAATACGTATTTGTTTACCTTTTTGGGAAGGAGTAATTTCCTTCCATTCCTTATCCTTAAGTATGCCCATTCTTATATCACTGTAATCACGATGAAGATATAATTTTAAATCTTCCCACTTACCATTATAACGATTTTAATGTGACTATTTTATATTTAGAGGTTACCAATATTATTTATTAACAAAGGCCACCATTTATTTGAGTTGTTATTTTGCTCCAGACACAAGTGCTTACATTGGCTACCTTAATTTATTTATAAAAACAAGTTTACTTTCAAACTACTATAACCATTATATACCTGGAAGCTTAAACATTAGGTAACTTTCCCAAAATTACAGTGAGTGACAAAGCTGAAAATGCCTAACTACTTTGCTATACGGCCTCACTTTTAGTGTTTATATATACTCTCCCCCAATAAATAAACCAAAAAACCACCTTAAGATAATAATGACAGCTCAAGTACCTGACCATATATCATGTATCCTAACCCTATACTAGGAGCTTATTTGTCCATTTGTTTTTTTCTTTGTATATGCACTCAGTCAATCAAAAAAACATGAGCATCTACCAGGAGCCAGGTACTATCCCTTTATGATATACCTTATTTTCATGCCTACTATGATAAGTAGCTTTTATTATCCTTATTTTTAACCATGAGCAAACTGAGGCTTGGAAGGCTGATAAAGCTGGAAGTTAAAATCAGGTCTATCTGGATTTGAAACCCACATCCTTTTTTTCATCATTCTTTTTAAAAAGCCTATTACTACACTTATACATCTCAAGAGTGTAAAGAAAAGTTATTCTAGGGGCACCTGGGTGGCTCAGTGGGTTAAGCCGCTGCCTTCGGCTCGGGTCATGATCTCAGGGTCCTGGGATCGAGTCCCGCATCGGGCTCTCTGCTCAGCAGGGAGTCTGCTTCCCTCTCTCTCTCTCTCTCTGCCTGCCTCTCCATCTACTTGTGATTTCTCTCTGTCAAATAAATAAATAAAATCTTAAAAAAAAAAAAAGAAAAGTTATTCTACAAAGGTTACTACAAATGAC